>NW_010164332.1:44373-45332 GCF_000695765.1 Mesitornis unicolor | reverse complement strand
TGCCCGCCCAAACGGCCCCCTGGGGGGCGGGGGGCCTCCCAGCCCCTCCTCTCCAGCACAGTCTCCATGCATGAATCGCATGTGCACACAGCATTGTACAAGACAAGGAATTTCATCTAAGCAATCTAAAATGCCTTTTCTCTCTTTGATAAGCTCTTCAATCTCTATTTTCAATATAAAAATAAACTCATGTTGCTTAGAGAAAGATTAGCAGGGATTTCTGCTCCCACAAGCCTTCTCTGCCTGTTCTCAGAACATAATTTAAATATATAAACATCTCCAGAGCCACCTGGAAGAGACTTTCTGTGAGCCGGTTCAGAGATCTGAATTTGTTAGGCAGTATTCAATCCACTTAGTGCTTCTACTTAAGGCTCTTTGGTCATTCATCAGAAAATACCAAATTTAATAGCAGCTTGTTATGTAAATCCAGCCCTGACTATCTTCCACATGCTGCATCACAACCTTTAAATCTATCACTGCAGAGAAGAAAATTGCCCACAAACATCTGGTACAATTTCTAACACTGACTCTCCCAAAGCCCACAGCCTATACTATTAAATTAGATTTTTCAGGCTTTTAGTGTTCTTCTTCTCAAACATACACTTCTGTCCTTGTCACAAGGATTACATACCATCTATAGGACTTTGCTCTCAACTGTGCCAGGAATTACAGTGCATGCAATCTTCATTAAGTGAACTAAGTTTAGTCCTCAAACCCATGTTTTAAGTAAAGTACTATCTCGCATGCAGATGGGCTAATAACTTTTTGAAACCCTTTTCAGTTCTATTTTGTATGACTTTCTAATGCATCTGTGAGCTTCAGAGAGCTGGGATCCATAAACTGTTATTTCCATAATTTGACTGAGATGTCATAAGAAACTTGAAGGATTTATCTACATTTCAAGATCAGGTAAAGCATTACAGCATCTAACAAGTAGTTAACATGAATTAATGATTACA
>NW_010164332.1:22275-44323 GCF_000695765.1 Mesitornis unicolor | reverse complement strand
GTCATGCTCAATTATCTTGCCTACTACTTAGATCTCTAGACCTATGGAGAGGGCAAATGTCTTGTCGAAGCTGCCATCCCTCTTGTCAGGATGACTGATGAAATAATTGTGCTAACAATAATATATCTGTGTATTCCCTTTGTCATTCAGTTAAGTACCTCATAATATTTGATTTCAAAATTTACAAGAAATGGAATTAGCAGAGCACATACTAGCTGGATTAAAAACTGGTTCATTGCCAGAGCCTACAGTAGAGAGAAAGAGATATGAACAGAGATGGTTTCTAGGGCATCTTTCCAGGCATGAGTTCCTAGTCCAGCACTGGTTAATATTTTTAGTTTGTTCTACATGATACAAAATGTTTGCTGAGAGAACCTGAAGGTGACACATGGTGGGTGGTATGCATAAGAGAGAAACTAGGTGAACATGCCTGGTTATGGCATTTGTACTCAAGAAGAATGTGGATACTTTGGAGAGAGGTTAGGGAAAGTCCACTGAAATAAGATAGCAGATGGAAAACAAATCTTGAGTATGGCTTGATGAGTTTAGCCTTAAGAAGAGAAAAATGAGAGATGTCTTCATCAACGCATATGGGCACTTACACCACTTATGGAGAAGGAACTTGCTGGAAAGGCTTTTTAAGCTTCCTGCCAAGAGAAGAAGTTTCAATGCCTGAAAATACGTTAGACAAATTCAACTTTGAAATGAGATACCATTTACTAGGAGGCAGTTCAATTCAAAGTTGGAACAGTATAGCAGGCAAAGTGAAGGACTCACCATCAGATGGAATTTTGACAAGGAAACTGAGCATCATTCTAAAAGATATGCTTTGACCCAGCTTTTAAGAAAAATCCTCCAGCCACTACATAAAGGTAGGATGGGATCCAGCCTTGCTGTCCACTACTTTCTTCCTTGACTCCAAGAAGATGATCATCCTCTCCATGTGCAAAACACCTATAGGTTTGCCTTAGGAGACTTATGATCACAGCTTATGCTTCAATGCTTTGATTGCTCTTCAGTCGGGCTCAGGAAGGACTGTTTTCCAGATACATAACCCAGCTCCCAGATTTGCATTTTCTGTGAGCTTATCCTAATCAACAGACTGCCCATAGCTGAAGAGAAGGTACTTGGCAGGGTAGGGCACAATTCCGTGGTGATACACAAAGTCTCTTCTGATGCCTGGCACAAGCACCTTGTTTACATGCTTAGGATCCTATACTCTGTCATAGAATCACAGAATGGTCAGGGTTGGAAGTGACCTCTGAAGATCATCCAGTCCAACCCCCCTGTAAGAGCAGGATCACCCAGAGAAGATCACACAGGAACACATTCAGGTGAGTTCTGAATGTCTCCAGAGAAAGAGACTCCACAACCTCTTCTGGGCAGCCTGGTCCAGGGCTCTGGTACTCTCACAGTAAAGAAGTTTTTCCTTATGTTTAGGTTGAACCTCCTGTGTTCCAGTTTGTGACCATTGCCCCTTGTCTTGTTGCTGGGCACAACTGAGAAGAGTCTGGTCCCATTATCCTGGCACCCGCTCTTTAGATATTTATAAGCATTAATGAGATCCCTCCTCAGTCTCCTCTTCTCTAGGCTGAACAGTCCCAGCTCTCTCAGCCTTTCCTCATATGGGAGATGCTCCAGTCCCCTCATCATCTTAGTGGCTCTACACTGGACTCTCTCCAGTCATTCCTTGTCCTTCTTGAACTGGGGAGCCCAGAATTGGACACAGTATTCCAGGTGTGGTTTTACCAGGGCAGATTAGAAGGGAAGGAGAACCTCCCTTGACCTATCCAACATAGACAGTGGGACTGAATGCACCCACAGCAATTTTGCAGATGACACCAAACTGAGTGTTGTAGTTGATACTCTAGAGGGAAGGGATGCCATCCAGAGGGAGCTTGACAGGCCTGAGAGGTGCACCATGCAAACCTCATGAAGTTCAACAAGGCCAAGTGCAAGGTCTTGCATCTTGTTTGGTGCAATCTCAAACATGGATGCAGACTGGGCTATGAATGGATTGAGTGCAGCCCTGTGAAGAAAGACCTGGGGATATTGACAGATGAAGACCTGAATATGAGCCAGCAATGTGCACTTACAGCCCAGAAATCCAATCATATCCTAGGCTGCATCAAAAGTAGTGTGGTGAGCAGATCAAGGGAGGTGATTCTGCCCCTCTACTTCACTCTGGTGAGACTACATCTGGAGTACTGCACCCAGCTCTGGGGCTCCCAACATAAGAAGGACATCAAGCGGGTCCAGAGGAGGGCCACCAAGATGATCAGAGGGATGGAGCACCTCCACTATGGAGACCAGCTGAGAGAGTTGGGGTTGTTCAGCCTGGAGAAGAGAAGGCTCCGAGGAGACATTATAGCTGCTTTCCAGTACTTAAAGGGGGCCCACAGGAGAGATGAGGAGAGACTCATTATTAGAGACTGTAGTGATAGGACGGGAGGTAATAGTTTTGAAATGGAAGAGGGTAGATTTCGATTAGAAATGAGGAATAAATTCTTTACTGTGAGGGTGGTGAGACACTGGCACAGGTTGCCCAGGGAAGTTGTGGATGCCCCTTTCCTGTCAGGTTGAACAGGCTTTGAGCAACCTGGTCTGGTGAGAGGTGTCTCTGTCCATGTCAGGGGGTTGGACTGGATGATCTTTAAGGTTCCTTACAACCCAAACCATTCTATGATTCTCTGATTCCTTATTTATGCCTCTCAGATTCATATTTGACAAAGAAATACTTCGCTATAAAAAAAGAAAGTTGCCTAGCAGAAGTCTTTTGGACTTGGAATAGGCTGTGTACGAACTTAAGTGGTATAATACAGAACTGATCTTAATTTTCATTAAATCTTTGAGGTGAATAGTAGATTGGGAATTCTCTACTAATTATTTTTCCACTATTTGCTTTCTAGACAGAGAGGATCCAGGCTTTGTGATCACAGAATTATAGAATCATTAGAAAAGCTGTTTAAAATAGATTATTTTTTCCACTATTTGATTTCAAGGCAGTGGAGACCCAGACTTCTGCACAAAAAGAGGGGGAGGAAAATGGCATACGTCCAAACGTACTCTTTCAGTACCTGCAGGATGACTTTTCCCCTCTTTAAGTGAGCTAAGTTTGTTACCAGCCATTTTCTTTATTCTAATCTCTAATTTAAATGCCCGATTCTGCAAATACCCATCACCAATTATGGTGTGTAGCAGTGAATCCTCCTTTCAGTCGTCTGCAGGATCAGGTCCTGGCTGAGAAGCTGTTTGCAAGCACATTCCTTGACCATGACAATCTTATTTGACATTCATGTTGCTATCCTGTCTTCACTGCCCTTCTTGGAAAGAATGTTTCTCAGTGTTACTGAGGAGTTAGATCCTTCAGGAGCTGTACTTCATCCTTTAGTGCTAAGAGTACATGAAGTATCAAGGACGAATAAATTCAATTGACTTGAAGAGTGGCAGAACTGCTGAGGGATGAGACCTCCATCAGAGCAAGCAATGCCTACAAAGCACAGAGGTGAGCAGGAAGCTGCAGTACTTTGCTGTTAAAGCCACTTGGCTCATTCTTTCCACTCCCTGTTCCCTCAGATGCACCCTGAGTGGGTCCCATTTTGGAACATCCTTATTGCAATGACTATCCTTTAGCCTCAGTCAGTGGAGGGCAGTAATAAAAGACTGCCTGTGTTCATTGGGCATTTGAGAAACGGCAAACTACAGGGCTGTCCAGTAAGTACACACAGTCTCTCTGTGTTTACCAGTCACTGCATTGTAGAAGAGTGCAGCAAGAGCTGTCCTGTGGTCCCAGGTGTTCAACCATGACTCCACAGCTCCAGGGCACCTCATATATAAAGTACCAGCTCACTCCTGTGAAAGCTCCGGCTCAGATTTTACTCTGATTTAGCTCAGTCACAGAGTCATAACAACTCTTACTTTGGATGCAGTCACACCAGTATAAGGACCCTGTACTGGCATTACTCATGCTTTACTTTACAGAGGAAAGCTAGAGAAGTATAGTCACCTTTATGTTGTCTACTTCTGTTTATGTGAGGTCCCATTTCAGATCAAGAACTGTAAAGGGCTGAGTAGATACCTTTGCCAGAGAGCTCAGACTGCCAGTGCTTTGGCTGCGAGTCTGTACCTCTCAAGCATCCTTATGACTGGCAAGTTACATCTACTACGTGCATTGAAACAGTACGATAAAATACACCAGCCATACAGGTACTGTTTTTCCCTATTCAACTCATGTGCTGACAGATGGAGCTGCACATAAAAAGCCATCTCTGAAGGCTGTCAGAGGCACACTTGCTTCTGGAACATGAACTGATGTGATTGCGAAGACCTGAGCTTGTATTTGTAGTGGTCCCACCAGCAAGGCAGAACACAAGACCAATACCCATTGCAGCTTCTTTGAGCCCTGCACTGCAGGCTCTCAGTCTAGCCAGAAACCCAGCAATCTCATTTATGCAAAAACAAAAACAGAAAGAGAGCTCCTCCTGATGGGAATAAAAATTAATTCCAGCCAAGCAGCATAGATCCTGAATTGCAAATGACGATGACAGTATTTCCTTGTTCAGAAGAGACCGTCTCATGCCAAAGAAATGCCATTAGCATCAGAAACCCCATCCAAATAAATCAGTGGTGAAAACTCCAGAAATAGGATTTAGAAGCGAGGGAGAGGCTAGGGCCCTTTTTGTAGAAAACTCACAACACTGGAGTGAAATGGAAACACAGTAAACAAGGGACCGTTTGTTTCAAAAAGTGTACTTTGGGCAGTAGGACAAATGTGTTACTTGTATCTTGGCAGTGCTCCCAAATGCATGTGGCACAAAAGACTGGTGATGTAATTATGGTCCCCACAGACCCAAAGATCTAGGTTCTGCTCCTGCCTCTACTACAGCTCCTGTGTGCCTCCAGGAGTATTTCCTCTTCCAGGATTCATCTCACCTCACTTTAGCCATTTAGGAGACAGGCACCTAGGCTAGGTGCTCTGCCTAGGCTCACTCTACACTCAATGGGGAGAGAACAGCCCTTCCAGAGGGCTGCTTAGCCCTCTTACACATCCAGCTTACAGCAGGATCAATGGCCTCTGGATGTTCTGATCTCTCACTGCTGACCTAAAGAGCAAGCTTAGGGCAGAGACTCAGCTTCTAGCTGTTAGATGGCTACAGCCTGTTGAAATGAAATATGTGTTCTATGCCTGCTATAAAAATGGGATAAGAAGTCTTCTGGATCTCTTGCCCACTTATATGGCAAGCCACTGTCTTAGAGTCTGCCTTCATCTGCATCTGTGCATTGCTCTTGGCACAGTGGACCCTGGCAGAACAAAAACTACTTCTGTACAACCCAGAAAGCACACATCAGGGTTTTCCGAATTGTTAAAAGTTAGAACTGCCACCCAAACAGGCTAAGGGGGAAAGTTAGCATCCTTGAGTGTGTATCTCACCTCCTGTACCAAGGTGGTGGGGCAGTGGGAGGGCACTGCCCAATTCCTGCACTCTCTGAGCACAGAGGCTGTGAGCACAGTGAGATTTTTCTGTGCTGTACAAGGCGAGGAATATTCTAAGCACTTCTCATCATACTTTCTTCTGCAAAGGCTGATCCTATTCTGCTCTCTAGAGTAGCTGCTGCCTGCTGAATTAAATAAATTGTTAGGCGAATTTAGGCTTCTTGGAAAACTAACAGGAACATTTCCAGCGCTCACACAAGAGTGAACTTCAAAAGAAAAATGTCATTTTAAGAGAAAAATGAAATGTTGCAATATTGCAAGCAGAACACAATCCTTTCTAGTATAAATGAAGATAATCCAGCTGGTTTCATTGTCAGAACACAGAGAAATACGTAGAAATTATTATTTGGGACCACAGCAAAGATCCCTGTAACCAAGTACCTTAAGGAGATTTGATTCTGGGTGAGACTAGCCAATAACTTGAGTTGTATGATGCTAGTTATTATATGATGCCATAAATCATGTCTCTATTTATGTATTCCAGATCAGCATCTACACCATAGATCGCACCAGACACAATGACTATGAGCTCTAGATGTTACGACACACCACCCCACTATGCCCAACTGCACCCCTTCAACTCTTCAGCCCTTCCTCCTCCTTCTTCTTCAATCCCTTCGATCCTTTCCCTTTTACTTCATGACAGTAGGGTTAAGCTGCTTAAATACTCTAAGAACCTCAGCAAATATAGGTCTATCCCTTTGTATGTCCTCAGAGCTTCCAGCAACTTGCAGTTATGAGCTTACTGAATCAGATGGTTTCCCCTTCCAACAGCAAACTGGCCCTCTGTGAATTTATCTGACCTCCTGAATCCATGTATATCTCAGTCCTCCAGACCACAAAGGAAGAAAAGTTCAACAATTTTATTATGTATCATGCTATTCTGTTTTAAATTTTTCTTACTCCAGCTACTCAGTAATTTAATCAAGTCTCCTTCATTCTTGCGTTATGGGCAATAATGAACATTTGACTTCTTTTCACTCTCCCCATGTTATTCAGGACTCTACAGACCCATACCAAGTCCATCGCCCTTGTCTGTTCTAAGACTCCTAGTCTGCTTATGCTTTCTGATACAAAAGACATACGTATTTCTGCTTATTATGGCTGCCCTTTTCTGTACATTTTCCAATCCTTCCACAGCCTAACACATTCTTCTTTGGAGTTCATAGCCAGAACTGCACACAGTAATCAAGATGGCAGTTTATCACAGATCTTGTTTTGTTCTCTTTTCGGTTTTCTATTGTTGTTCCTACTGCTGCTTTATATGTCATTTCCCATTTTGTTTCCACTGCATCCAAAAGTTTTGTTTTCTTTTTCTTTCATAGTAATTCACGTCAGTTTTTGTTTTGCCATTTTGACTACTGCTGAGCACTACCAAGTGTTTGAAAAGAAACACATACTTGAATGACTTCTAGATCACTTTCCTGAATAACATCAATCTCCTTGGAGATCAGTGCTGAGCTTTTTATCCCACATGCACTGTATTTCTCAACAATTAATTTCATTAGTAATTTTATCACAGCTGAGAGCCTTCAGCATTCATTCAAAAAAAGATGTTCCTTTTAAAATAAATACCAAACAACTTGCCTTGGTAGTTCAGAATATTCACAACAGATTCTAATTTTTTCCTTTAAAATAAATAAAGTCCAATAAATAAATAAATCTAGTCCAATCCCCCTGCTCCAGCAGGGGGATTGGACTGGATGATCTTTTGCGGTCCCTTCCAATCCCTAACGTTCTGTGATTCTGTGAAATACCAAACAACTTGCCTTGGTAGTTCAGAATATTCACAACAGATTCTAATTTTTTCATCGCAAAGAACACTAGCAAAAATGCCTACTTGTAACTTGCAAGCACATATAAATTAACTGAAATTGCTGCTGGGCCAAAGTGTAGCTACTGGTAAGGTCTTCTCTTTGGCTCTCCCTACTCTCTGTCCTCCACAAAGAATTGCTAGGGTTGGGTTATTTAGGGTAAAAATTGTAGTGCCTACTCATGAGTCTGACTGTTCTGTGGTCTGTGCTCTTGCAGCAAGGAGAAGGCTCTGCTGCCTTTGCAATACTGTTCTTTTCTCAGCGCCTCTCTGCTTTGTGTCAAGAGTTTATGGTAAGATCTGGGTGGACATCTTGGCAAGGAGCAGATGCCCTGGAGATGTGCAAGTGGGTTACTGCTGTGATCTTCACCAGCTCAGGAGCCAGTGGAGACTTAAAATAGTTTGGGATTTTGATTGTTTGTCTGTATCCTCTTGTTATTTAACAACACCGATCTGATGTAAAGCTGAGGCTTTGAGGTCACTCTTCACTACATGAGAATTCCAGCAATGTGACTCTGCAGCAGCTACTAACAATGGAGAAGAGTAGAGCCCTGGTGAGTCCCAGAGGCATCTTCAGGGGACCTGAAAATTTACTAAGCAGTCTGCTGCAAAGCTGGGGAGCCAACACTATCTGGGTGAGAAAGACTCCAGGAAAACTTGTCTCATGACTGATCTCTTCCCTTTGGGGAATTTCCCTGGGAAGCAGTGGCATGGAGGTGGAAACTACCAGAATGCTGTTCCCTACCCAAGAAGTTATTCATGAGAGTCAGCTCTTCAGGTAGAACTAAAACGTAGAAAAAAGAGAATGGAAGACAGAATATTTATTTAGAGTGACATTACTATCTCATCTACACAGGAGTAAAGGGGAAAATTTGAAGACAAGAATTCAGACTAAAGCAGTCAGTGTGTCTGTAAGCAACAAGAGAACAAAAGATACTGAACAGGAGGAAACACAAGGTTGTTGATATGGATTCCCATGTTGTAAAAAGAAAAAAAAAGACAAACTGGAGGGCAGGTAGACATAATGCATACAGCAAAACAAGAACAAAGAAAGGTGAGAAAACATCAACTTGTTAGAGTACTTTTCCATTTCCTGATCATGAAAGCAGTAATACTGGATAGAGATTAATACGGAGTAATTAAGCAAGCCCTAAACCTTATGTTCATTGCCACTCAAAATTATCCCATGCCCAATCCCAGACACTACAGCAGGGAAAATGCCTTCTCACAATATCTGGGCCTGATGTGCCCTAATGGAGAGCCTATCCTTTGAGACATTCCTGGAAGGTGTCTCCTAACAAGAAGACAATGAGTTTACACTTAGAGGAGTCTTTCATGATTACCTTCCGGCAAAACATATCTGGTCTTTCAGCAATTAGAAAGGCACGAACAGAAAAATCAGAGCCCATCAAGTAAGATAAAAAGGATTAAGTGGTTCTTCTAGAAGCAAGTCCTTGATAAAAGGGAGAGCCAGCACTGTTATAAGTCAAAAGCCCCAGCTAACACTGCCTGTGTCTATGCCTTTCTGAATGATTATGTAATGGACTGTAAAGGCCTAATCCCTATCTTGAGTTAAATCTCAATATACTGTTAAAATTAAATCAGTCCTTGCTATGAGGTGGACTCCATGCCCTGGAATACATGATTTAATCTCAATGCACCTGTTTAATATTTTAAATCTCCCAATGATATGCATTGTTACTTACAAGAGCCATATCCCACTGCAAATAGGTCCTTGTATTTTGGATTCCTGTAATGAAAAAATATATATAAGATTGCATTTATTATTAACCATATAGTTCCACAGAAATGCAAAATGTTTCACATGTTAATATCAGAGGCCATCCTCACAGGACTGCATACAGTCTGAGGGCTTGACCCTTTGAACATACTCACTAGTAAAGTTCAAGTATGAGTAATTCTACCAGACTTGGGATGCTTTAAAAAAATAGAACATCAGAAGACCAGAGCAGTAGATGAAAAGGATTAAAAGGGCACAGACAGACATGATGTCAATCTCGAGCACTTCTTGGTTTCTCCATTTCATAATCATGGAAAGTTTATTTTTAAAAAGAAGGTCTCTGAGGAAAGGGAAAAGGCAGGAATATGCCAATTTCCATCTTTCAGGGGCGAGAATAAAGTCTCTAAACCACAACAGAATAATACTCAGTAAACTTTCTTCCCTTACCTGTTATTAAATAATGAGGGATGCTTCAAGAGACAGTTATCAGTTCACAGATTCATGATCATTCCCACAGACCAGGAAGGGAAATTCCCTTCTGAGCCAGTTGGTGAGCAGTATATTCTCTGAGGCATACAGACTATGAACAATTAACCATGTACTATGTTTTCTAAAGTCTCTTCATTTGAAAAACATCTATCTTTTTTACAGCTTCTTCTCTGTGTGGACAGTTACTGTCCTATCCTACCTACAGTAGGGTTTACATGGGATAAAGGTCAGTACTGTTGCTATCCCTGGACTCACACAGTATAACCAGTGGGTAACAATTCTGTGAAATAATGTATGCGAAAATTATCTAATGAGTGTTTTCTCTGTGTCCTGGTTTGAGCTAAACAGAACTAATTTTCTATTTAGTGATTTTACTTTTCAGCTCAGTCTCTTCTAAGTGGCTGAACTTCCTGAAACTAGCAGTATGTTTTTTCCAGACAGTGTGTGCTGCTACAATTGATAATCTCAAGGCCACTGTCTCACCATGAGTACCGTGTCTGCACCTACGGGGTGGGGGAGTGCACCCAGAACTGACCAACAAAGTATTCCATCCCACATACGTCTTACTCAGTATAAAGCTGAGGGATCATGAGGGTCTCAACCGTTCCATCTCAGAGCCCTTCTATCTTGGATCCATCCTTTCATCTCAATCCTGCAACAGCTGAAGTTCAAGCAGAACCCTGCTGGTTCATCTGCCTCTGATCCTGATTTGTGTGTTCTCCATCCTGCTCCCACTGCTGCTAAGTTCAGTCTGGGACTTTTCCAGTGCCCAGCTCCACAGAGCCTCTGGTGACGCAATCGTCATTGAGGGAGGGTGAGGGGAGGATTTTACATTGGTTTTGTATATATATTTGTACATATCTGTATATATTTCATTATTTTCCTATTTACATTATTATCCTGTAGTATTAGTATTGTTGTTTTATCAAACCTGTTAGTTTTATTTTCCAACCTGTAAAGTCTCTCTGTCTTATTCTTTTTTCTCTTCCCTTCTGTGGAGGGGAGAGGGGTTAATAGAGAGCACTGTCCAGGATTTAGTGACCAGCCTAGCCCTAAACCAAGACACTCTGACTTGCTATTCTGAATTGATAAAATAAAACAACTTCTCACTTCATTTCTCCTTTTTGACTTAGGCTAATATCTAAGCATTTTAATGCTCTTACTTTATCCACTAAATGCATCATCACTGCTAACAATGCGAGAATAAAAACTAAATTAGAAAAGCTTATTACATGAGGCAATTTGGGGTTATTCTTCCAAAATCAGGGCCATGTTTCTGTTGTCATTTCCTGGAGACAAGAATAACAGCAGCACAAAGTACCTATAACAGAAGCCTTTTCTTCCAAATTTACATCTCATTTTACTGTTATTTTGTAATTCTTACACCTGCATCCTCGATATTCTATTAAAATACAATTACTACAGTGGTTTGAAAGAACAGAGCAATCTTGCTTTCTCTCTTCACAGATCCTTTTTGGCAGGACACAGATGTGTTGACACTGCCTCACAGACAAGTGAGAGAAGGCCTAGCTGCAAAGGAGCACAAGGCAGGAGCTGTATGTGTGACTCATGCTCAGTGCATGAACCAAGATAGTTCAGGGAAGATCAAAAAAGTTAGAAAGTAAAAGGACTCTGTCAAGTTGGTGATGAGTGTTTTTCTCATGGCAATAACCACGGTGATAACACTTCAGAAAAAAAGAGTCAATTTGAAAGTATTAGTGATTGGTTTTGGATTGACCAGGAATAAATGCACAAAAGTAGACTGCAGGGCAAATACCTATTACACTGAACTGTGTGAGATCCCAGTACATGAGTACCATGGTTGTCTGGGCAGTGACTGAGTACATACTATACATAAAGGTCTAGTCTGGTATCAGTGCCTCAGCATCTTATAGTCTATGGTGATACCTGTCTGGGACATGCAGTGTTAGTTCCCTCTCTGCTGCTTTAATCTGTGCCAATTTTTATCTATGCTGATACCTGTCAAAAATACAGTTACTATCCCTTCTCCTTCCCTGGGCTTTTCAGGATTAATTCCTACAGCAAATCATCCAAAGATATGACCTGTCTATCCCAGCTCTCCTAAGAAAGGACTCTTCTCTGCGAACTGCAGTCACTTTGCTCTAGTGCTGCACAGAGCCTCCTGTGCCTTCACCTTTTGCTGAATGGTGCAAGTCTGGCACATTCAGCCTTACACAAGGTGCTTTGCATCCACAAACACCGGGGATGTCTAGGTGCTGCCAAAGCAGCTGACTAATTAGTCAAAGTAAGAGAAACCAGTCCTATCTTGTAAGGTGACATGGCAATCTGTTTCACGCTCCTGCGAACCCGAGTAAGTTTGTAATAAAGAGACTTACCAGGAGATGGCAGTAACTGCAAGGCTCTTGGTTTTATCATACTGGAACTTCCAGAGTGGGAGCAGGGTTCCTTGTTGGCCTCTGTATTCATCCGAGGCATCCTCAAAATATTTAAAATCTAAAACAAAAAAAGTCAAGGAAAAGGTCCCGATGAATAAACAGGAAATAAATCAGCATGGTGCAGTGCCAGGGAAGCTTTAAAAAACACACTATTATTCTCACAGCCTTTGCACAACCCAGTTGTTACTATAAAAACTGTCTCAGTCTATAAGCTTGAACTCCAATCAACTCCAACAGCAGCTAAGTCCTGTAAATGCATTTTACCAAACACTAAGTCCTCACACAAAAAAAAATCAAAAAAAAACCAAAACAAAAAAACCCACCCTGATGATCTAAATGCAGACAAAGGATAAACAAGAAAGCAGAAGACCTGAGTGAAGAGTGACCTCAGGTTGTTCCTAGAGCTATATGGGGCCTTTCAGGAGAGAGCTGAGCAGACATATCAAAACCTTTGCAAAATAACATGAAGACTGACTACATCACTGTGGCAGGGACTTGTATGCCAGCGGAGCAATGCTCGGCACTGGCTGCTGTCACCATAATCTGCATCCAGGAGGGAAGTACCTGCTGAGGGAGGGAAGCAGGGCAATGCTGACCAGACCTTTTGGTCTCACCCGATCAGAGCAGGTCTGATGTGGCATGCCCTTTGAATGTCCACAGCCTGCTGTACTGTTTGCCTTGTATAAATTCTAGCCCTGCTCATTTTAGCTCTGTCTATTCTAGTCCAGTCTAGTCTAGTCTAGTCTAATCTAGTCTATGCTATGGTATGCTGTTCTGCCCTTGCTACAGCTGTGGCCACTCATCTGCAGGAGTTCTGTCTTGAATTAGCAGCATCTCCCAGCAGGGCCATACCTTGTGCAATGTCATCAAATGTGTTCTGATTCACCATCCGCTCAATTATTTTAGCAGCCTTTGAGATCTTGGTTATATCATCACTCTGTTGAAAAGAAAAACAAGGAATAAAAAATGTATTTCCTATCTGTTTGCAAGTCCTTCAGGCTTTGTGTGAATGAAAAATGTGACTCCATTGATCCTGAATACAGGATAATGTGAACCTACTCACAACAGCACCTAATGGTAAGGGCACTTGAATTAACGCAGTTACTTTATTGTAAGTTTAGCAAGATGCCAACCACAGCAGTAACTTCAGTGTTTGTTCCTGATTTAGCTCAATTGGAAGGTACTTATCTGTGAAGGCAGTTAGAGTCTTGACTTCAACTCATTCAAGCTACCACATGATGGGATGAGCTAAAAGCACACACATAATCCCTCCTTCATCTCACTTGATAATAGTTCATTAGCTTCAGTAACAAAATCACAGGTGCTTGATCATGCATGAGCATCCTTTCTCTCTACTTGGAGAGCTTTAAGGTCTCATGTGTTAAGTAAAGATCACAGGATTTAGAAAAACCCTTCAGTCAATCACTGTGTAATTCCAATTTGATGTATTCATAGATCCATTAGCTGATACAATATATACCCAACACTCAAAAGACAGTTTGTTCTTCATCTCTTGTGAAAACTGTTTTGATACTGTGGAAAATCCCATCCTCCCAGTCAGGGAACACCAAAAGTGGCCAAGCCTGTGTATGTGAAGGTGTGCAGATATACCTTCAGGTATGCAAGTACTGGAAGCTTTTGGGGGAGTGGCATCTTGCAAGGCCAGCAGTCCCTAGCTAACTGTATCAGTAATACCATGTAGGACTAAGATTGCTTAGGAAACTATGCCAGAAATAGCAAACTTGGGTATGGACATAGAAAAATTTGACCAATGGGAAAAAAGTAATTAGGGGCAGGTTGTTGATATGGAAGGAGACAAAGGTGAAGGAAGGAAACAATTTGAGTGGATGGGGGAAGAAGCAGCAAGGACAAATGGAGAAAAGAGAGCGTAACAGGGGCGGTTTGACTGTCAGCAGGTGGCTGATTGGTATGCTTGTCTGACAGAGCCTTATGCCTGATCCCCACAGCCTTAGAATAATTTTCTTACTAAACTCTATTATTAATTATTTTTTCTCTGAGTGTGCTCTCTATACACTGCATATTTCTGTGCAAGCATTAGCAAAATCCAAACTAGCTTAACCGACAAGTAGGACAATAAGCTTGGGGTAAGCCACTGGAAGGACAGAGCTTGAAAGCCCCCAGACTGTGCTGGGCCATGAGGATGAAGCCAGCACAACTCTGCACAATGATGTGAGAATGCAAACTGCTCTGACAGCATGCTCCTCCAAGGACCTATATTGTCACCCACTATCACTATCTCAAAGCCACGCCAGTGTTTCAAAGACTTTCATCTTCAAACCCCAGCTAGGGACTGATGGCTGCCAGCACAGTGTGATTTCCTCCATAGTGACGACACTGAAAAGAAACTTGTCATACTTGGCACAGCTCAGAGAGTGCCCTGAACATGAAAAGAAAAACTGAAATGACTTGCCAAAACTACACTGCAGAGTCACAGTCAGAACCAAGAACTTGATTTCAGATTATGCGCGTTCCAGTCCTCTGCTTCTTTCTCGGGCCCTGCGCAAACTCAAGGGAGACTGCAAGCGTTGCTTCAAAGAGCATGAAACCCAAAGGACTACATAAAGACGACAGGACAAAGGAGAAAAAAAAAAAACAAAAACGAAAAATTATTCTATAATCTGCCACACTTTTTATAAATCCATAGTTGGCCGACACATTAACGTGTGCTATTGTCTTCTCCCATCTCAGAAAGATCAAAGTAAAACATGGAACGAAGTTTAGAGAAGGGCAACAAGGATGGCCCAAGTCTGGAATTATTTCTGTACCAGGAAAAACTGAGTAGGCTGGGACTTGCCAGTCTGGACAAGAGAAGGCTTGGTAAGACATGAGACAAGTCTGTGAAATCCTAAATGGCCCAAAAAGTACAGACAGGGACTGACTCTTCACTGTCTTTGCTGATACAAAAAGTAAAGGTTTCAAGTGAAGCTAGTGGAAGTCAAGTTCAAAATAAACAAAAGGAGGTGTCTCTTACAGAAGGACGGCACATCTGTGCAACTCCTTGTCAAAGGGTGTTGTAGATGCAAGAATTTTACACGGTGACAAGGAAGACTGAACAAGTACTTCCATCTATGTAGTAAAGCACATCAAGCTTAGGAAATAGCTGAAAATAGTTGAATGCTGGAAAAATATTTGGGACTGGGATATACTCGTGCTGTGTTCTTACTCTTCCTTACACATTCATTTGTGGTTAGAGCCTTGATCTGAATCACTGTGGCCACTCTCATGTTCTTCAGGTTCTCCCTGGGTCTGTGGGAGGACTCCTTGAGAACAGCACAGAGAACTTACTGTCATGTTCAGAATTTAAGAAAGTGCAGGAAAAGTTGTTTTCAAATTTAACACCGTATGATATTCCCTAGACATTAGGAATTTATACATATTATAAGAAATTAAAGAGTGAGAGAAAGAGGATGCTTGAAACATTTCAAGTAGAAATTAACACTCTCAATTGCTAGGATTTCTCCTCTTTTGACTTTAAGTTGCCATTATTGCTTCTGCCACAATAAAACCTGTCTTTCTCTAAAACACTTCCTAAAAAATAAAACAATTCACCTTTGCTGACACTTCTCCAGGAATACGGGGATCATGACTATAAAAATGTTATTGTCTGCCACCAGCATATTGCTCTGAGTAAGCTTAACTGATAGAGGTTAAATGCTGAAAAGATTACAATCTGATTTAGAAAAAGAGAAGCACAATAATAACTTCTTTTTCCTCCAGTATTGTAAAAGTCATAGTCACGATGTAAAAAGAATGGATCCCCTGGAGTCCTGCTGGTTCATCATGTGCGTTAGCTCGGCTGTCTTCCATTCACCTACTGTGCAGGCAAGAACTTCCTTCCATTTTAACATGCACCTGATACTGCAAAGAGCTGGGGAAGAATGGTAGTGCTGTACCCTACAGACATGAGCAGGATCATGGCTCTTGTTCTTTCACACATTCAAGGAAACTTGCACTGCAAGCATTCTGATTTCCAACCTGAGACTTCATTCTGGACTGAAGATCAGAAGACAAGGCTTATTTTAAGTGTTCTCGAAGATGAATGCCTCATCTATAATTTTTTTTTGTCAGTGGAAAGCAGGCTTTAAACAACAACAACAACAAACCCCAACCTGTAAATACAGAAACAATGTATAATTCGATGGAATTTTTCCTGCAATGCAGGAAACTCCCCAGATGAATCAAAAGAACTTTAAGTCATCTTTCCTGTTAGGTAGCTGTGCTGTTAGCAATGCAGCCATGAATAACTACATTTTTGGCATTAAGCTGTATCAGAGTATGTTATTTTCTCATGGGATCCTGTCCTATTTTATTCTGTATGTTACTGAAATAATTCTTTAGTGGAATTGATAGACTTAACTTATCCTTTTATTTAAGATCTGTTGGAAACTCATCTTTTTGTTATAGGCCAACTCTGGGCTAGCTAGACAAATGTAATGAGAGCTCATCAGCTAACAAATTAATTTCATTTATTTCTGTGCATAAATTATTTTTAGAACATCCATAATCCTAATGGAATCGTACGTCAGGTGGATAATTGGCTAATACTTTGAAAATAAATGTTTTAGTCTTGCTCTACTTTTCATTAACGCTAATTGCTTCATATTTGCCTCTCAGCAGCTGGCCAGTTGCAATGTGCAACTCCAGTAAACTGAAGAATTAAAAAAGGCTTCTGCTGGCATATAACTGCATATCCAGAAGACAAACCCCATCCTAAAACTAGTGCAGTAACTGCTCATACTCTACTGCAATACATGTACTTGCAATACCAGAAAAGCTCCTGGCTTGCAAAGAAAAAAGCATGGCACAGGGGTGTTGTCACCTCTTACCCAGCATTGCATACACTCACTGCAAATCCTAAATAAAGTCCCCCAGATTGAATCCTGTCATGTAGTTATTATTTTCCAGAATGGTACTCAACTGTTCATTTTCACTGTTTGGCTTTAATTCTGATACTCTGTAAACAGCAGATTGAAGACAAGGGAGTCAGTAACAACTCGTCCACTCCTGGGTGAACAATAATGTGAAAGTTAATTGCATTTGGATTTCAGCTGTTATTTAAAAAAATAACTCTAGTCATCCAAGAGCTTCCAAATTATAATTATGACCCTGTGGGCGGGGCTGTCTCATCAGGCGTATCTCAGAAAGGGGCAATGCTATAGTGAGATAGACAAGTCAGCCAGGACCTTGCATGATTCAGGAATTCACATTTCTCTGTTAAATGTAATTTTTGTACGGACTTTTTAAGAAACTGTTCAACCACTTCTGGTTCAAAGGATACTAGAGACTGTTCCAGTGCAGTAAGTTCCAGCTTTAATATATTCCTAACAGGTTCACATCCATCTGTATTTCTGTCGACATTATCCTCTGCCCTATTAATTCTCTCTCTCTCTTTTATCTACTTCAGATTCCCTCTAGACCTTTGTGTTACCAGATAAATATGCTAAGAATTTTTTAGACTTTTGTTTTCAAGCTTTCCATTTCGTATGTTCTTTTCTATATCTGTGCAGGTTGGTAATCTATCATCTTAGAAATTATCAAAATCATATATCCCTGTACTACTCCAGATAAGGTATCACCCTCCCTTACATAACAGAAATAGTATTACTCTGCTGTTCCTCACACAATATATTCCAGCAATGTCTTCTCATAGCCACACCACAACTCACCAACTGACACACTCATGTTTCTCTCTGTCATTTCAAACTGTAAGACCTCACCTTACCAAAGATTGCCTTGACGTTCCAACATGTACAGCCTTCCTCTCCACCAGTCCCTTCCAATCTGTACTAGTAACAACTTTTCTGGTTTACATAATCATTTCCTAGAGGCAGTAGAGCAATAGCTTAACAGAATTTCAGCTAGATTGCGCTTAATATACTCCCCTTGTTAAGGGAAACAACAACTTTTCTCTCATAAAAGAAAGATATGAGAGTATTTGGACACAACCTACCTTTGGTAAACACATGCTATTCTATTCCATTTCATATTTACTCCGAATTCTCTATTCTTTCCCTCCATAATAATTCTATTGCCTCATATACTGTTAAAGATCAGACTAATTGAACCATTTTTACTCCTTTTACATATAATATATCCTTATTATTCTTCAGTTATATAGCTCAACCACTTTTTAGATAGATTCACTAAAATCCTTACTATCAGACTTGTGATTTCATACCTCTTCATCTCAGAGTGATAGGAGCTAGCCTGCATCAACTTAATTGCATTAAGCTCTTTGCGTTTTGCTTCTGCCTCAGATACTGTCATTTCTACACTTGCTCAACAACAGGAGGAGGGTCGTACTGGATCAGACCAAGAGTATCTCTGGGCCAGGATCCACTCTGTAATCAGAGTCATAAGCAGATGGCTCAGGAACAGTAAGAGCAGGACAAGCGGATACAACACTTATGCCTAGTTCTCTCTGCTTCCAAATATTTTCAGCTCAGAAAATTTCATATCATTACTTTGTGGTATTCTGTGTTCTCCATGTTCTGTTTGCTGGTTTTATTGAAAACTGAGGAAAAGTTTCAAATGTATCACTGCTCTTGGACGTAGCACATTCTCTTGTCTATAGATCCATTTGCGTGAAGGACACATTGAGAGATTTTCAAGAGTGCCTCATCACAGTCCCCAGTCAAATCTGCCATTCCGACTTTTATTCACTTCTATTCTTCTTTATATCATCCTTATCCTTCCTTCTGCTAGAATCCCCAGTTATCTCCATTCCTTTTTCTCTTGGCTGCCTCTCTCTTCTACTTTACCAAACCACGTCTTCTTTTCTTCTTCTCATTCTTCAGTGCAGCGCATGGCTTCATTCTACTTCTATTCCCCTAGTGAGAAGCTTCTACTCCTCTGTCAAGGTCCCTTCCCTTCTCTCCCTCTTCTCTCTGCCTTTGGCCACATTCTTCCATGGTCAAGTTATTCTTCTCCTAGTCATCTCTTCTCTTGACTTCTTATTCAGTACTAGTACTGTTTTCCCTTTCTCTTCATCCATTATGTTTTCAAATCCTCATCTCACCCTACCATCATCTCCAGCTGCAGTTCTAGTTCCTGGAACTTCTCTTTCATGGGCTTCTACCATTGCAAGAGCTTCCACCAGAGATCCACCACTCATAATAACCACTAATTTTCTCCTCTTATTCCTTTTGGGTTGAATTCAGTGCTATCTCAGTAGCTATCACAGTCTTTTTCTTCCTAGTACCTAGCCTGATGGAAACAATGGTGGAAATCAATTGCTGCTTCTAGCCATTGCATGCTTGATTCAAATCAGCCACATCTCCTGCTTGATGTTCCACAGGTTCCCTTCAGCAATGAACAAAGGCAGTATGTCCTCAGAAAGTGTTTAGCTGGAAAAGCTCTGTTTCAATTACCATGTATGGTCTAAAGTATGTAACCTGTGAGCTGGAAGCACCACAAAACCCACTTTTCCATTTACTGACTTGAGACCAGGAGTGCAAGCTCTGACACCATCAATCTTTAATTTCCATAGACCTGCACATGACCAGAGACAATGCCTGTTCTAAGCTTGACTTTAGTCTTGGATTACTTCAGGTTTCATTATTCCAGTCAATGACTGGAAAATTCAGCAGGTTTTCCATGTACTTCAAGCTGGTCCACCAGCCTTGCAGAAGGTAGCTAGGACTCTGGCTCTGCATAAAGAAACTTTCTCTTTCACATTTTCAGTTTATTGACTTTCTGGCTTCCTTGCAAGCTCCTTGGAATGTGCTAAGAGTAATAAGCAAAGCACCAAAGGGAGGGATCATGGGTGTCTGGAGTCCAACTTCCCATTGTCGTCAGTGGAGCATGCAGCAGGTTTTTTACAATATGTTTTCATTGGTAGAATTTTTATTTCATTTTCTTCATATTTCAGCAGTCTACCATTTAAGCCCATAATTGTACCATTGATTTCAGGTCAATTCTCCAAAACATACTCAGGTGAAAGGTTTATTAGTTTTTTGAAAGGGCTGTGAATTTCAGTGGCACAATTCACAGGAAGAAGCCTGTCAGAAGATGTTCCTGGTCTTTTATACTATAAGCTTTTGATGGTACAGTGCTGCTGGGGTAGCTAAACCAGCCAAAACCTCTACAGTTGAATCAGCCATATGGTATGAAAATGATAAAACCAGTTACAGGATCCAGCTTCTATTACATAGATATATCTTAGTTATGTCGACATAGCTATACCTATTCTAGTGGCAAGCTAAGAATTTACTTTCATGTTTCTGTATTATAGTTCTCAGTGCATTTTGTTCCAGTCATTATAGAGATTATTTAAGTTTGCCTTCTAAATGGTTTAACTTAGACTGGGGTGGGAAAAGAACCATCCACAATTCTGTATAGATCAGACTCCATTAAATACTAATAGAAACTTCCTGACCTCCCTGCAAACATTCTGGAACATGAAGAAAATCTTTCAGAGTTGCCGTATCATATTATCAGTGCTATAAGTGGGATCACATTTTTAAGATGGGAATATTGTCACTTTAGGGGAATGGACTGACAGAGCAGCCTAGATTAGGAGTCAGTATCACCCTCACAGCAAGAATCACACCACCAGCTTGGAGCTTGGCAGGAGTTATGGTACCTGCTACTTCAAGAGGTCAGACTAACGAAGGCTGCTCCAGTTCAGCAGCCCTTGCCATTCACTCTGCTACTCTATAGGACTCAGAGTGGCTGACCTCCTCTTGGGATAATCATATTACCATGAGGTACCACCATGCTGTGCAATTTCTGACCACGGCATAGCACTTCAAACACTGGAAGGAGACATTACTGTCACTTCTCAACTCAATGAATAAATGATGCATCAAGATCCCACCACAAATTAGGTTGAGCCTCCCAGAATCAGTATTCAATTTTAAGTACATCAGCTTCGATTTCAACTAAGTATTATTGCTTTTATAAAATTTATATATTATATATCATTTATATGTATTTAACTAGAAAATACATAAATTATAATTTTATAACATTAGCATTAAAATAATAAAAAACAGTGCTTTAGCAACATTTTGAAAGGATCCTAAATATATTTGCCCTCCATATTGGAAAATTGTACCTAAAACTTCTGCTTCACTTAGAATTCCTTGAAAATTCACACAGTGTTTCTACTTCTTTCTTTCTTTTATCCTCCATATGCTAATCAAAAGTGAGACAAAAACATGATAATGAACAAAAAAGAAAGACATAAATCTCACTTGTAAGTCAAGTTTCAAGACAAGATTATGGCTTCACACTGTTTTGTATTCCCATTAAAAGTACAGCAAAATGGAAATCCTGTTTTGGAAATACAGTTCATAGCAAAAACTAATTTTTGCATTTCTTAGAGTTGTTACTTGCCAGTTGAGACAACTAGCTACACAGCCAGCAGGACTTGCTAAATTTCACCTGACTTGTGTTATAGGTGCATCTGCCACCACTCTGGCTTTCTCCGGCATTAGGAAATGTACCTGTGATTCCAGAGAGGTTGGCTTTCTTCCCTTCTTCTTCACCGCTTCTCTTTTTGCTATCGGAGCTTTTGTTTTTTCTTTCTCTTTTGACATTTCCTGTTTTTGAATCTCCTCCACATAGGCATCATAGATAATCCACTGAAACACAGATAGAGGCAAGGTTTATCAGAACCTGATTATAGTCCAGAAAACAGCCATCTTCAACATCACAAAAATATGATAGTCCTCACACAAGTAACACGACCACTGGAATCAGCTGAAAACAGCTGGCTTGTTGCACAAAAGGTGAAGGATTTGAAGCCCAAGATTTTTAAATCTCGATGGGGCATGTCTTACTTTTTAAGAACACATTATTGTATTCTTCACAATTTCCTTTCCCCAACACTCTTCTTGGTGCTTTGATTCAGCATCTTTTCTGTAGGACTTTCTGTTTGGCTAATTTACCAGTGTTTAATGGGAAACATGCATTAAACATCTGCTTTATGACATTTCTCATGTGTTGTTAAAAAATTAAATTGTATCTGCTTAACACAGTTTAAATCTTGGACTCTAACTCTGCAGCATATGATCAAATGGAAACTGAGAGCAGTTTAACATCTTCTGCTATGCCACATGCCAGGAATG
>NW_010164332.1:5601-22244 GCF_000695765.1 Mesitornis unicolor | reverse complement strand
TGCTTGAGTAGAACCAAAGTAATTTTTCTACTTAAGAACTATTCATTAGTATTGGAGTGCTAGTTCTGTACCTGAAACATTACTTGGAATGAAACAAAAGGCAATCTAATTCTGACACATCAGCTTAGGAGAGGGAGTATGATGCAAACACAAAATATAGAGTAGAACGTTGGAATAAAGAAAGGTAGCAGAAAGCTTTAGCAAAAAAAAAGTATCATAAATTTGTGTCCTGGCTTGCTGGGATAGAATCTTAGAATCAGTTTTCTATTAGGAAGACTACATTTTAAAAATAATTCAGCACTTCTTCTCAGTGGGAACAAAGTGATAAGACACTTTTAGTTTTTGGCCACCTCTGGTATGAGGTGATCAGGGTCTTGAGTTAAATACATGTTGAAGCTGGGAAGAGTGGAAACACAGGATAATTGACCACAAGCTGGCCAATGAAAATTATGTTATTAGTCATGCTAGCTATAAAGTGTGGAGTTTGCTGGGGACATCTCTCCTTCTCTGATGGTTGCCATCCCAAGAGGGACTCGCCTGCCATCCTATTCCCAAGGCCTACTCCCCCATAGCATCAGCTGACTATACCTCTATGTACTTTATATAAATAATGTTATTAATATTGATTTCTCTTATCAGTATTTTATTTATCTGTTTTGATTTCAACCCACAAGGTTGAAACCCACATTTTACTTTCTGTTTTCCAGACTCTCCTCCCCTGGTGAGGAGGAGTTATCGGGTGATAGAGTAACTGTCTAAATCATGATAATTTGCAGGCAGAAGTGAGGTGGAAAGATATTCCAAACATCAGAGAAAGGACAAAGAAGATGTGATGAGAAGAATGGGAGAATTAAGAAAACAGAAAACTTCAGAAGAGGAAATTATGAGTGTAAGGAAGAACAAGATAGAAAAAGAGTTAAGGAAAAAATACCTGATGTTAAAATATTATTTTATATCCATTGAAATTTTCAATAGAATAAAAAGAAAACAAGGGAAAACCTTTCCTTTTCATTTTCAAACATTTAATGGAAAATTTTAGCAACAGTCTGATTATCTTAAATCCCTCTATTCTCTCTAACTCTCAGGTCATCTCACTGTCAAAAAAAAAAGAAAGGAAAGTCCAGCCAGAGACACCTTCACTCCCCTTCCTATCACTTTCCAATAATGGCATTTTTTAAAGTTTCTGCCATTATCTTGTACTTTCTTTTGGGTGTTCCTATGGTACACTGGTAGAAAAACAGTATTTTCAATGCCAGCTTGGTATACTGGTTTGACACAATGTTTGCATCAGTGTCAAACACAAATACATTTTGTAAATCCCTGTGAGAATCAGCAGAATTAGCTGGATTCCCCTTCCAATAAAAGCTATAGCATGTTTCAGGTGTAAAATGTCATGCAAAATAATTTTTTTTAGATTTTTAAGAGATGAAGAAAATATTGCATAACAATTGTGGAATGGTTCTTCATCATGAATAAAATTTTGCACTACATAAAATAGAGCTAAGTCTATTGCAATAGGCTTAAAGTGGGGCCCCATATTCCTTATGCTGTAGTTCTCATTGGGTTTGGCTTCAGGCTTTAGAAACCTGCTTTAATACACAGCTAAACTTACACACAGTAAAAAAACACAACGTTGCATATACCAGATTCTTAACAACACTCCCCACAGCTCCATGAACTCTTGTAAATTCCTGGCTGTACAAAATTTTCAGAGGTCTTCACTCTCTAAACACAGTGCTCGACGTGGAGCTAGCACGTAGACATGTCCTAAGTGCTTTTTCTAGATGTTCCTGTGTTTTGAGACCCCATTGAACCTGCCTCTGATGGGGTCAGCTGATGGAGGCATTCTTCAGCTGATCAGCTATTGAATGCTGGATCACCTCTCTTCCTAAATAACCAGCTCACACACCACACAGTGATGGAAGATTTTAAGCAACAGAACAGTCTCTACTCTAAAGGGAGCTGTGTCTGCAGAGGAGTTAGTGCCTTCAAGAGGCAGTTGCAGTTGTGTCCCTGCTCCTGCAGAGCTCAGCTGCAGCCCACCTCTTGCTACAACCAGAAGCATTCTCACATTGTGGTTTCCCCATTTCCAGACATTTAAGACCCTCTGAAGCAGACTGGGCAAGTGATAGATCAATTAAAAGCAGCTAAACCAAGACACTTGACCTTAGAAACATAAATCATTAGTAAGTTCACCAAGTAAGGCAGAAAAGAGGGCCACACTCATTTGTTCTCAGAATTAAGCCATGGACCAAAGCCACAGTATGGGACATCATTCCACTGCAAGGAATGCAAAGAGCAATTTGCTTTTTCCTTTCTCATATCTCAGTTTCCTAAATACACTCTTTAGAAACTTTAAAAGTAAAAAGGATATACCTGGTTAGCATAGGCTGACAAACTTTTACGAGGTGTAGGCTCCGTTTGACAAGCTCTTTCCTGTATAAAGAAAAAGTATAAAGAAGTGTAACCTTTGCATTTAAACTCTTTGCAGTGACATAGTCCAGCTGTGGAAACAGTCTTCTCACAGCAGGTAGTTACAGTAATATTGATCAATATTAATTCAACATCCAAATGACTCCTAGAGTACTGCACAAACATTATTGGTGCTCATGCAACTACAAATAGATTTTCCTGTGGACCAACAGCAGGTTCACATGACCATCTGATTTCTTTCCAAGTTAATTAAAATATTTAATTTCAGTATTTCATTTTGAAGGAGCTGAAATTATTTATTTCACCTCTACCATTTGAAATATTCTTCTATCAATTATGTTATCAGTTATGATATCCTACCAAATTTGAATAGTTTTGACCTATATATTAAAAACTCACTTTGGTACACCAGTCAAGAGAGTTGAGCAGAATAACTTATAAACAATTCATCTGATGTTACAAAAACAGTATTTTTATCACACTTACATCAACATTCTGAAATAAATTAATATATTTATTTGAAACACTCATTTCACGAAGCAGTGTTTTCTTTCAAAAAACTGTTGTGTCAGGACATTTTTCAGAAACTGCCTGTAGCATTTCACTGACCTCTGAAATGAAGCAGTCTCAGAGGTGGAAGCTGCACAACCTGTACAGCACACAGCAGTACTTCACACCTATTTAATCCCTATATTCTGTTTTCAAAGGCAGAATCAGAGAGACACACAACCCTTTCCCAGTAAAAGCAATGGGGAGAGAATATGCAGATCTGGGGACAGAGAAATAACACATTCCATGGCCTCTGCAGGGGTTTTTGAAAGATGCAGAATCTTAACTCCAACTTTGCAGTAAGCATCTCACTGATGTATAAATTCTCCTGAGATCTTCCATCTCTACTAGGCCACAGATACCATACTCCTGCCAAGGAGTTAGCAGCTTCAGCAACACAGTAACTCTTAGATCTCTCCACCTGTAAAAGCATCTAACTTCAGGTGTAATGGTTGTAAGAAGGCAGGCAGGCTCTCTGGGGAAGCTATATATACTCTAATTCCAGGGCAGCAAGGAAAACAAGAGATTTTATTTCTCTGAAACTTGTATCTCCAACTCAGAAAGCTCTCTTTTGAGCAAGCAGATGGGGGCCAGCATCACTGGTACTGCTCGGTCAGGAGGCCCTCTGGAGACACAATCACTGGAAATGGCTGCAGGCTCAGCGGAAAGCTTAGGGAAGCAACATAAGGTCTTGGATCTGAACTGGTTGATACATGCATGCACAGACTGGGAGGAGATGTACCATTTAGCAGCAGTAAAGGTTTGTCATAATTACATGGGTCAGATACTGTAGTACCTGTGCTTAACACAAGCATAAATATCTTTATCCTTTCAATATAGGGGCACTTATATCCTGATTCTACGGGAAAGAATTGAAGTACAAGTCCATAAAGGGACTCTGTGGCAAAAGGAAATTGAATTCATGGATTACAAGACCTCAGCTAGTAACCTAACCACTGTTCTATACTTTTTCAGATGAGAAAATATACACAAAAAATGTTATACCCAAGGAGAGGTTTAAGGATTTACAGTAGCACCAAAACTTCTTGTGGGCTGTTCAAGAGTCCATGAGGCAATAATTTTTCTGTCACCGTTTCCACAATAACAAATGTTTTACCATAATAAAACACTAATTTTTTCTCCTAATAGTATCAACAGAGATCACTGGATATGACATAAACACAGATGATCCACATGCCCTCCCAAAGCAAAGATCCTCCAAGTCACTGAAGGAAATGGCAGCATACCTGCATAGGGTTGCTGAGCGTCATTGAAGCTCTCTCAATGAAGTTGAACTGATTTGCAAGCTTCTGCTCCTTCACTCTTGGGGCAGGAGACTCTTCTTCCTCTGCTGCCTCAGCTGCTTCTGCTGTTCCTGACTCCTCTGCCTCTTCCTTTCCTGCAGCCTGGAAAAAAATAGAGCAGTGACTCCATCCTGAAAGACCCAGACATCTCTTTCCTTCTTGAGAAGCACTTCTAAGACTGCTGGATTTCTGCTACCTAGTGAAGAACACTGTAACTGAAGACTCAATATTTAAGATGGAAACTAGGAGACTTCCAGCTATCAGAACAAGGCGATTTTGAAACAGTAACTAAATGTGAATATGGAAAATCAGGAACTGAAGTTACTTTAAAACAGAGTCTGACATGAGCAGGTAATATAGCATGAATACCTTTGATAAAACGGACTCATGGACCAGAAGACTGTGTCCCACTGCCCAGTGTTTTCATTTCCTTGCTGGACAGTCAGTTTCATCTCAGACTAATCTGAACTTGATTCCAGGGCCTGATACTGTGTGGATAAGAACAAACTTCCCACAACATGCTTCTTTTCTTATCAGCTAACTGCCTTTAAATCAGGTCACTGCTTATTACAGGTAGTTATGCCTGCTGCTTTCACATTTTGATTTTCAATAATTTCTCTTTCAGAAGTGGACATACTGTCCATAAAGATCCCAGGTCCCAGCAAATTACACGTTATCATGATATGATATCTGGATAAAGACAGACCTGGTGTGTAGAGACCTGTCATCCCCCTACACAGCTTCTCCAAACCAAAGAATGGCAAGAGGACCCCAGCTGTTCCGTAGAATCTGCAGGACCTACCTACGAGGCATCTCAGGCACAAAAGAATCAAACACAGGAGCTTCTCAGCAAGCCTATTTTATAATAAGGGAATTTCAAGTCTAATATTAAAAATAAAATGGACAGCTTTCCACTGACCATGGAGAATTACCTGAGTATCTCCCCGGCTTTCTTCATCTTTAATCTCTGCCTCTTCAGACGGTATTGCAGAAGTCTCAACAGGAGCCTTTTCTGATGATAGAAAGGATAAATGAAAAAGCCCAGGACAACAGGATGTATTATCACATATTCTGCAGATCCTTCTATCTTCTAAAGCATTAATGCACAGATGCATCCTTTTCTAGCGCTATCTCATTAGACAACACAGTAACCAATCCCCAGTTTGGAGGGTGATTATTTGCTCAAAGCCACAAAACAAGACAATGTTATTACTAGAATGAAACTGCACTAATTCTGTCTGGACTGAAACAAAAAATATTATTTTGCCTCAAATTCAACTTCTGAAATCCACTTCTGATCTGAGTATCTTTGTTTCTGGGTATCCCTTCAGCTCTGGACCTTTCTGTCCTCCAAAAATGTCTGCAATTATGTACAACCATGAAGAATGCTTTCAAAGAACATAAGACTTATAACATGTTTTGTTCCTGTTTATATGGATAAAAATGAGAATGATGGATGTCTACATACCAATCACAGCCTTGAGTGTGTATTCATGCTAGCATCAAGTTGTTTCAAACTAGCTATTCTGGAATCTATGAAAAGTACTGCCAACAACAACAGTCCATGGTTTCATGGCACTGAAAATCCCATTTAGCACTTTGTCCTACTTCAAATCATCATGTATATTTTGTTAAGTGTGAAATAAAAGAAGCATTGACTCTCAGAAGCTGCAAGTAATGACTATTCTCAGAAGCTTATCCAGTGGTACCATCGTTCCTAACATTTACCACCTAGAAAAGACACTCTTTATGATGCAACTTTTCCTTTCACAAATAGCAGAAATATGAAAAAATCACTAGCAGTGCATCTTTCCTCACTGAAAATGCAAACCTAGAGCTCTTTACTAACAACAGACCTCCTCAGCCTCTGATTAAGGTGTCTTTTTGACTGAAAACCTAAAAATACTAAGAATAGTAGCTCAGATCAAAGGTCCAATGAGCTCAATATCTTGTGTCTACATTGTCCAGAAGTAGATGTTCTGGTAAGAGTGTAAGAATTGGTCAAGTACATGATAGTTTCCTGAATGCTCACCCAGCCTCCAAACATTTCTGCTTTAATACTTTAAATCTTGATTGAAACTTTCAAAGTAGGCTAAGGCGTTTAGACATGTATGTCCATCTTCCACTGGTAGTAGTGGAAGATGTTTAAAAGACAATAAGTATCTCTGAAAACTTCAGTGTTATTGTTCCCATGTCTCAAAAAGCATGCACCTTTTTCTACACTGTGGCAAACATCTGGCTGATTGTTGTTTCTGGAGGAGGCAAGCCAAAATAGGAGCTGTTCAATTCTACAGTGTTGAAGCATGAGCACTCCCTTATGTTGACTAAGTGTTACCAATGTCTAGCTGAAAATTCTTGTGATTTCAGATAGCAAACTTACCTGATGTAATGCTTAATCTGGCGCACTGCCGTCTGCCTTCATCTGAATCTTTGGGTACCAAGTTTCCATTCAAAGTGAAGTGAATGGCCATTTGATCCACATGGCTTATTGGTTTGTATGTTCGTTCCTATAGAGGGGAAAAAAGCCCAGCAAAATCAGCATGGAAACAAGATCTTTTAAACCAAAAATACTTAGTAGCCTTAATTGCTAAAGCTAAGAAGATCCATAGTGATAAATACATGCTTTTTATTGGCATATATACACTGAATTTCTCCCAGCAGCTATCTACATCTCAGTACACTAAGCACAATAAATTAAAACTACAATGAGAAGAAGCAGGAACATGAAACATCTAGTTCTCCAACACTACCATAGCAAGTGAGTTTAAATATAGTTCTAGTGGACCTCTACTATGCAGCACTCCCTAAGAGACTCTCATGTCCTCTTGTGCTGAGATCCTTGAATGAGTTGTTGTAACAACAAACTAGTTACAGTAGCACAGAGATGAGACAGGCTTGGGAATATTTCACCTGGTTGTGTGTTCCCTGCCTAAGGTTGGGGACAATCCAATGCCAGAGATGGAGAAGCTGTCCCTGTGTCCTTTCTTTCAGTGGGTGTAGCCCTTCCAAAGGTGGAGTGGGAGGCAAAGCCATCATGCCACTCTCTCCCAGTGGCAGCCTGTGTTGCTAGCTGTTCGTACTAGCAGGAGGAGGCTGCACCAGGGTAATGCAGCATATACTCTGCACACTGACATATGAAGGTGTGGCTCTTGCATGCTTCTTGGCAGTCTTTGATGCACCCTCCCCAGCTCACTCCTGCTCATTGTGAAAAGAGCTTCTATCAGTGATTTTATTAAGCACATATCTGAGCTTTCCTATAATTAAAACAATTGAATCTTGATGTGAGGATGCTGAGGCATAACTGTCTTACAGACTGAGTAAAGCACTGCCTTTTGTCCACTAACCACCACAAAAAGGAAAAAGTTACTGCCTAAGATTAGCTGCACTAATTATGTTAGCTGTCTGATCTTGCTAATTAATTGTTATATCCTACTTCTGAATAAATATATGAATGCTTTTAGACCTTTATCCTCTGCAAAAATCCTCTAAGGACCATTGGCTGTAAATACGTAACAAGATGAAGCCACACTAAAGGAAATTTACTTGGTTATAAATCAAAGAAAAACACAAAACCAGGTAACTGCAAAACATCTCATCCTGGTTTTACAGGTGATGTCACACTTACTTTAAAGCTGTATCTGACAATATTCTGAGGAGCATGGGGATTATTAGCTGTCAGGACACGTGTAAATTCCTCTTTTAATTCCTTTGGAATGGAAACAAAATAATATCATAAATAAAACTCTACTAATAATACAAAGTACAGCATAAAAATTCATCAGATTTATGCTCAGTCCTATGATGTTTGGTTTGCTGCAGATACCTCACGTGCACCTGATGCTTCCACAAGAGCGATGCTTGGAGCCAAACTTGCTGAGAGTAGAATCCAGAACAGTCATCCCACTTTCTACTAAAGTACCTCAATGGGCTTTCTTTAATTCTTTAGCTGTCATGTTAATTCTCATCTAAGCTATGGTAGCCCTTGAAAAATGCCAGCTGCATTCTATAGCACAAGAAAGATAACCTACATTTGAAGCGTACACTGTCTGAAAAAAAGAGTAAACAATAAGCTCAGTAGCAGTGCTTGCAGGATTTACCACAATGAACAAAAAACAGTGCTGCTCTTAACATTTTACCCAAGTGGGGGTAAGTACATATAGCTTTTCCTTCAAGAGTCACTTGGAGGACAGGGAGCAATATTAGAGTTTTACATGACAGTGAGAAGAGAGAGAGAAGTGCAGTTGGAAGAGTGACCAACCAAAATGCTACTGAATCAAGTTGAGAAGAAATGGCTGTAAAACTGTAGGACACCTCCCTGCTCTATCACACACAGGACACCTGAGAAGCTCAGGGTTGGCTCTGAGGTCCTCCTTATCTGAGGGAAGCCCCAACCCCATTCCCCTCTTGGATCAACTCCACACAGTTACCTTGTCTTAGGTGCAGAACTGTGTTTCAAGGCACGTTCTCCTTGTTTTCCTGCTGAAAGTAATTTCAGTTTATACAGCAGATCCTGTATGTTAGCAAGTACTAAAGTTTTACTCCAGAATCAGAATTTACTCCAAAACAAACAGGCAAGGAGTAGGCTTCAGCTCATGGAGTTTTTTACACATCTCATGACAACTACAGACACAGTTTTACTCACAGCTTCAGTCAGCTCCAGTTGGTCTGGGGGTTTAACTAGAGTCTTTCCTGCTGCCCCTTCATCTACCCCCTCTCCCACTTCGGTGGAGACATCTTCATCCTAGAACAGGAATAACAAGCCCATTAGTGCACCAAGCCTATGATTGTTTTGCTCCCTATCGAAACCTAAATGACAGGCCCAAATCTGATGACTGTTGAATGGCTACACTTGCCAGCCAGAATTCAGAGGCTGAAGGAGCTGCTGTCTGAAGATAATTCCTGGGATGAAGCAAAACTGGAGCAACTCTAGTAACTAAACTCATGTCACTTCAATTTCAGTTTAAAAGTTGGCAGTTCCATTTCTTTTGGCCATATGACCCAATGAACCATACTTTTAGACTACTCAAGGGCACAAATCAAAGACTTGCAATTATTTCTGAAGTGTTATTCTATTGTATAAGCTACACATAGAAATTGGTTCAAGATACAAAGCTGCAGGGATGTGCCTCCTGGAGGAACGTTAACCATTTTCTTGCAAAGGGCAGCAGGTTCACATTCTCCTAATACAGAAAGCTGATCTCCTTCAGCTGGGCTTGGGTTGATGTCATGATATGGTATCATTAACAGGAGAAAGAATGACTGTAAGGATGAATTTCAATTAACTGTCATTACAGATAAGCTGCCAGAACACAAAGTTGCTGATTAAAGTGTTTAACTGCTCTGGGCAAAAATTCTTCCTCAGTTAGAAATGTGTAATGGGTTGATTTAAAATAAATCAATCATTCCTTTAAATACATTACTCTCAGGTCTGCTAAACTTTATAGCCATACTGAGCTGCCAGTAAGTCCAGGTTATAAGTGAAGGCTGGTTGCAAGTATAGAGACTGGACCCAGCAAAATTTTGCTATCAGCAGAGGGCACAAAGGTAAAAAGTACAATGCTGTATAAAAATGTGCAGTGGCTGAAAGCAACGGAGAATTCTGCATATATCAGGCACCCAGGGATAGTCATGGGCTGCAGCCTTTTTTTCCTCCAAGGCAGATGAAATGAGGCAAGCTATAAGGAAGGTCAGGCAATTTGATACACTAGAGACCATGATGGTAGAACAGTTGTTTGTGATTTAATGCTTCTCACATAAACACCTGCTTGTAGGACATTCATCATACACAATTTGATGCCAGTCAGTTCAGTGCTGTTTTCCCAAGTGAAGCAGATAAAAAGTGTTGTGGGTTTAATATTTTTATTTATGTTTTTCATTTGAAAGTAAATCACTTTCCATTTTTAAAGGGTCAAAGAGGAACATTTAACAGGACTGTGATTTGTCCTAAGAAAGTGAAAAGCTGTTTATCACCATGCCTGTTTAAAGGCAGTTAAACTGCCTTCTTCCATCCATGTCAATGGAGTGAAATAAGAGGGAGGTAAATTAAATAAGGATGTTGTAAACATTTATTTGCCTGACAGCAAAAACATTATCATGAGGCTAACAGTCAAAAAGTTAACACTAGTTTCTCTAATGCTTGTATTTCTATGATAATTAAGTGAACATGGGCTACCTCTTGAATTTTCTAAACTTAGCAGGTAGTGTTCTCACAGCCTAGGTCAGCCTATATTATGGAATTTACATCCCAAATATTTTATTTTAATCTTTTCATTTTGCAGTTTACCTAAATCATGCCTTTGTTTTAGCTGTCATTTTAATTCTAAGTTGCTAGTGTAATTCCTTTTTAAGTGTAAATCTAGAGCAATGCCTTACTGTTAAATCAATTGGAATATCACCAATTCCATGAAACGTGCCATTGTTCAAACTGAATCTAGTTTGCATATCACAGATAAAGAAGGGAAAAATACTTTTAAAGACTCATGGATTTGTGGATCTTACCCATTTTTTAGCTACACCTTTAGCAGGCCTTGGTGGTACTGCCTTTCTTCCTGACGGTCCACTTTGGCCCTGAAGTGAGAACATACACAATGTAAACCTTCAAAGCAACTTGTTTCATAAATCAACCAAAGCACAATCAAATTTTTATGTGCTAATGTTTGCTACAATTGTATGTTTCAAAAGCCATGTAAACCAGTATTTCATCTATAAATCATTTGACTGAATGGCAGTTACTTTCACAATGGTGGTTGAGTCACCTGGAGGTGTTTAAAAGACATATTGATGTGATACTTAGGGGTGTGGTTTAGTGGTGGGCTTGGCAGTGCTGGGCTAACAGTTGGACTCGATGATCTTAAGGGTCTTTTCCAACCTAAATGGTTCTATGGTTTTATGATTCTATTATTCAAATAGAAGACAGCAGTTTATCAGCATGAAGAAATCCTAAGCTCTATCCTTGTTACTGCCTATCTGTAATACACTTAAATGTCACACACATGGCATTCTAGTGCCTGACTCAAATGTACAGAAAGGCTGCTCTTGTCCCAAACACTTGCATGTCTCAGTGAGCCGAGACAGCTGATTCATACCTACAAAGTCACAAGTGCAGAAAAAACATGGATACCACTGAAGCAGTTGTTTACAAGAAGCCTTATAGAGTATTTCTAAGGGACATTACCCAGATGTTAAGGAATAACCGCAGGGAGGGGGAGAGTGAGCAAGCTGCTACATGGCGTTTAGCTGCTTGCAGGGTTAAACCACAAGAAGGATGGATCTCAGATAGCATCAGATGCAATAGATGGGAAAAGCAGAGGAGTTACTTTGAAAAAGTGTTTGACTTTGTGACAGGAAAGAAGGGGATACTAGAGAAGAGGAAAGGAAAACAAATGGGTGGAGGAGAAAGCTCCCATGGGTTTATTGATTTTCTTTAGAAGACCATTACAGTGTGCCTTTCAGCTCAGATCAAAGGTCTACCTAGCTACGTATCTCTCTCCAGCAGTACTCAAAAACAGGTATCTATGGAGCTTTCTCCAGGATGTCCTCTCAGCTTCCCACAGAAACCTGAACCAGAAATGCTGTCCTTTCTATTTCATATCAGTGGATCTTTTTCTCCACAAATTTATTTAGTCATTTTGGAATCCATGTGCACTTTTAACATGCACAGCTTCCATAGCAAAAACTCCAATGGTACAACTACATGCTACTGCAAAGAACTGCTGCTTGCTTCTGAAGTCTGCTGGCTGCTATTTTCATCTGTTTTTCCTCATTCTTCTACTGGAAAGCACAGCTGTATCACAAGATCTGTTGTTCATTGGCTTTTCTATATCTCTTATGAACACCTTAAGGAGCATGAGCCTCTACAGACATTCCTAGACTCCTCTCACAATTCCCCTTCATTATGAAAATTAAACATGCTTCCTATGTATTATACAATTAAGCAGCCATAGTGACTTTGACATAGTATCTCCAGTTCTTGTTTCTAAAGCCCCATTACTCATTAAGACTTGACAATAAGAATTCAGAAAAGAAATCTTTTCAGAGCAGAACAAACTGTAGCAGAGATGTGAGGCTGCATCTTCCAGTGTTGTTTCCCTTTGTACAAGCTAAGACAGGTAAAATTGCAGTTACTAACATGGCATCAGGAATCAGTTTTATTCCACAAGATACATATTAAAAGCGATGAAAAATGAGCAGACTGATGCATTTCTATGCTTAGAAAATGTGCCTTACTTTGAAATACAAATTTTTATGACTCAAGCGGAGAAATAAAGTGTTATGACACTTCCTTTATAATCCCACAGTAGGATCGTAGCAGAGCAGAGCTGGAAGCCTAGGAGCCCCAGAGTCACAGCCACTACTGAGATTGCTACGCTGCACAGCTGGCCTTTCTCCCCTGTGAGATTGCTTAGCAATGGGCAACAGAGCATCCTATTCTACAAGGACCATACTTGTGAATTAGATGTGAATTAAGCAACAAAATTTGGAACAGATTTTCAGAAAAGAATTTTGTTCAGATCCAAATCAAAATCAAATTTTTAATTTTAAACACAAAACAAAGACTACTTACTACTACCCTTCGTAAATGAGTCTATAAAAGCATTTTTCGAGCAGCAAAGGCATTGACAAGGCAACCTGAGGGTAATTGCTTTTGGCAGTTGCACACATTTCAATTAACTTAATTCGAAGAGCCACCTGTGAATAAATAGCTGCAACTGTATTAAAATCCACAAGTGACACCGAAGAAAAGCCAGAGTTAGATTGCACTGGAAAGAAGCAGTACAAACTCTGAACTGCTTCCACATCATAAAAGGTTTACAGGGTACCTTGTGAGCAATTTTTCTCATCAACCCGGGGTGTATGGCTAATTTGCTTTATTTCTTTTGTCTTTGTATGGTACCATCATGGTTTTATGGCTGAAACTTAGCGACATAGTATAGGCCTAGCATAATAAAGAGACCTTGAGGAGACCCACGATGTGCCACAGAGAAGTACAGGCAGAGGAGACCCTGGCTTGACACTGGAGCCCCTACAGCTGTAAGCGTCTCACCACTGGCCAGTTAAGAGAAATGCAGATCTGCAGGCAGGGGAACTGGACAAAGCCGGGTTTCGGGGTTACAAAGAAAACAAAATAATAGTGTCTAGCACATTTAGAAAGCATCATAAACAATAACATGAGGTGGTATGTGGAACACCAGACCAATGAAGAAAGAGAAAGGTGTGAAACTGTGTTAGCTAACATATATAAAAGAAACTCCAAGTGCGTCCTAGAGTGAAGAAGAAACCATCATCTTGGACATCTTATTCTTCCCAAAGGATCCCAGATGCTTACAACTTGCCATAACATTCACAACAATAATACCAATGACAGCAAAGTGGAAACATCAACCTTGGGAACCAGAGGAACAGAAGAAGGGTGAGTACAATACCAGAAAATGGATAGAAACTCGGAAGCTTGCATACAACAATTTTAACTGCATTATTATTATTACTAATGATTTTTTTCGCACAAAAGTACTTCTTATTTTCCATGATAATTAGATCTGGACCGAGGATAATGTTTGGACTAAAATATCAGTCACACTAATTTTAAATTCTTAATTTTATATATATGAGGTGTGCCTTCTCTTTGCCCATTAACAAGATTTTGAGTGTAACAAAGTTCACAGACTATTTAAAAAACAGAACCAGGCTCTGAAAGTCTTAACTTTCATCCCATGCGTGTTTTTACCCTTCATCAGAGTACCACATCCAGTTGTGTACAACAGGGAGTGGGTGTTCAAGGTAGCGGTCTCATTGCATCAGTTGGTGGGATTTACCACCCTTCTCTATGTGACTCATTCCAGCTTTACTGTTAAACCCCACTCCCTGACTGCAGCAGCTTGTTCTGGGGCTCACTGGGAACTAAATGAAGTCATTCCCCACAGCAGGGGGCAGGAACATGACAGGCAAGACCGTTATAAAATTGCATTTATTATCTCTGGTATTTTGAACTAAAAAAACTTCAACTGCTCGCTTCAACCTGAACAATTATGCCTTAAGGCTACTTAGCTATCACAGAGATCCTTGGTCAAGTGCTACACAGCACAGACACAGTTAGCCCATGCCAAAAGTGTGCTAGACCTGAAGAGGGAAGATGGGAGCACTGATTGGTATAGGCCCTGAGCTTTCTTCCATATGTGCCCCACAAAGACAGGACAGACATACCTGGAGCAGACAAGCACAGGATTGTCTGGCAGGGGGTAGGAAGGACTGGGAAGTTGTTGGTTCTTGGCTCATTTCAGGGTCCTTCAGCAAAAGGACATCTCATCTCCTGCCTAGACAAACCATCCCTCACAGCACAGAGACCTACTTAACAATCACTAAAGTTTAATGTCTTATTTATTTGCTATCCTGAACTATGTCCAGTGAAGATAAAGACTGTAACTTCTCTTGACTCAATACTCTACAGAAGTCAGTATAAAAAGCAGAAGGCAGCCTTCAGGATGGAAGCATCATTCCTGTGGGGATGTGTGCAGCAGCCTATGCTAGTAAAGTGCTGAGGTGGTGGAAGGTTCATCCCAAAGGACCTAAAACTGCTGGAATCCAGCTGGAAGGTGACACAAACATGAAGAGATGAGATCCTAATATTTTAGCAATATTAGTATAAGGTAACACTCTTCAAAACGACTAGATCTGTTTAAAACTACTACAAGCAGCAAGGTGAGGAGCAAACATGTGTCAGTCAAGAATACAAAATCTTTTACATTGCCTCCTAATTCAGATAATAGCACAAAGTCTACTGCTGTGCCATGTGCTGAAGAAGGCAGTCCTGACTTTGCTTTTCACTGGTGTATACGCTTTGCCGTTTTACTGTTTCTTTTGCAAGTTCCTGCTTCCTGTAGGTCGTTCCAAAGCCAGCACACATTCTTTCTCCATACCTTTCCTTAAAATTCCTCTCTGCCACATTAGCTGTAAAGAGCCCTCAGGTAGTTGGTGTTCTGCCACCAAGAATTATGGCTATTGCTTCCTCATTCTTCTTTTTACAGTATCAATATGTTATCCTTAACCTATTATTTAAGACATAATCCTTTTACTCTGACAGTTATTTCCTCGTTCTACATCACACAGTGTTTGTGCAACAGGAAAGAGGTCACAAATGCATCCCCAACACAAATAAAAAAATAAACTCTAACTGTGAATCAGCATAATGGTTGTATATTCTCTAGCAAGATGCTCATGACAAGGACTGGCCTTCATACACATCTCTAAAATTCAAGAACGTTTTTGCTGTTACATAATTAGCTACAGAAAAAAAAATATAAGTTAGCAGACTATTATTAGCATCTCAAAGAGAAGCATTCTGAAGTTAGAAAATGTGAGAATTAAGGTTGCTGGGGCAACCTTCAATTCCTACCACTGGGCACAGGCATTATGATACACAGTTTAATTCCATAATAGCACGCTTTGTTTTCTGTAGGTTCCCTGCCTCACTTAAGCTCTCCCATGCTTATAAGCATGGACAGAGTTCAGACAATAAGCTTCTACTAGTATTTGGGTTTATGGTGTTCAGCATCTAAAGTCTTTTGTTTTTTTTAAATGCATAGCCTAAGTTACACACCCAGCAAAGAACATTTCAATGCAAACAGCTACATTTTAGTAAATTCTATATAATCTGAAGATGGCCTTACTACAGAAAGAATCAACTCTCTTTCTAAATCATCCTAATAAATGGTGTTACTATTTTTGATTGATTAATAATTATAATAGTAGTAGCAACTACAACAACAGGAAGAGGGCTGTGCATAATTATGAGAATTTTTGTTAGGAAAAAAGAGACATTGTTGCTAGGGAACTGAGGAAGGAGTAGAAGGCACTGAAGAGTTGTAAGGAGTTTCTCACCTCTAGGTCACCATCACAACTCTGACCACCCTTGGAAGTTATTCACTGCTACAGCAAAAAATGCCAGAGTGAGGATTTATGCGTGCTAAATATGTTTTACTCTGATGATCTTCTTACATTAAATAAATAAACAGATTATCATAGTTCCCACACTGAAAATACATTAGAAGCCCGTAACAGTCATGACAGTTAAATTAAGGATATAGAAATTCAAGTAATAATTTCCTTCTGAACCTTTATTCCAGGATGTGTTTATGACAGCAGCACCTATTAATTCCTCCATGGGCCAGACATCAACTTTGCTACAAGACAAATTGGCTATTAGCTCCAGCCGAGATACCATAATCCAAAAGGATGATACATATGAAGCGAGGAAACAGCTGGAAAGTGATGCTTTAAATGCCATTTTATTTTCCTTTCCCTTGCCACAGCTCCCTCTATTACGCAGACAAGCCGTCAGGAGATGCAAATAGCTGCAAAATC
>NW_010164332.1:4448-5588 GCF_000695765.1 Mesitornis unicolor | reverse complement strand
AGCAGGAAGTTTTCCCGTTGCTGACCTATCCAACAAGCATTCCTAATTGTATTTTTAGGTAGGATGTTGGGTTGTCTCCAAATTAAATTCCTATATTTATTTTTTTTTAGTTATAAAACAGGAAAATTAAAATAAGAAGAAACTACTGGCTACTTTCCAAAGGAGATTGCTGTAAATGAAAAAGGCACAACTGGGTGGGCATTTAGAAAAAGCTATCATATTTCTGCATCCAAGAAATACATAATAGGAGGACAAGCATCAAAGAGATGCAATGTCTAGTAGAATTTTTGCCCTTAAAACCCTAGTAACATGTTTCCAGCTTGGCCTGAGATAAGGAAACTAAAGAATCATATTCAACCATCCATTCAAGTCTTGTCATTCTTGCTTACTCTATCCACAGTGATTATTACTCTCTCTTTTTGTTGGTGCTATGACAGCCACTAATTGTTGATCTGAGACTCATTCATTAACTGGATTTATACAAAATAGACAGGACTATCAGCACCTGCCTTCTTGACTGAATAGCAGGTTAAATCTTGAATTTGTGACTGCAGAAATCCTTCAGGAAAAAATGTGTCCACCCCTCATATTCAAATCCAAGGCCTGCCCTGACTAATCAAGTAGGAGATGCAGTGATGGTAGCACGTGTGCTGTCCTGCCATCCGGGATGATGTTCCTTACTATAGCCTTTGCTGGGTGCTACATCCTTCTCCTATACTGTTAAATTAAACTAGTTCTTGCAACTGATGACTGCAAGGTGAGGAGTCAGACACACCACCATACAATAACTCCTTGAGTAATGTGAAATTTCTCCCTGTGCTTAAAGCACAAGGTGGTTTGAGCAGATCTGGATTTGCAGATCCAGCCTAAAATACCAGAAAACTCAGAGGCAGGGATGATGCAGGTTGATTACTCTGCAAAGCTGAACTGTCAGTTTATATTAAGCAAATTTTCCAAGGGCTGAAAATCAATTACGTATTTTTGAAACACCCATCAAGGCAATGACAAACACAGACTATGTTTTTAAGATCATTAAAGAGATATTCCTGCAGCCTTTCTGCTCTCCATGCTAGCTGTCACCATAAGACTACAAGGCTTAGCAATCACAGAATGCTCCTGCTAAGTTTACTTCAACTGAGA
>NW_010164332.1:248-4417 GCF_000695765.1 Mesitornis unicolor | reverse complement strand
TCCTGCTTCCTCTGGAGCACAGCACAGAGGTTAACACGTAATCTGAAAAAAAAAGAACACAGCTGCTTGTAGGATTCTAAGAGGAAGAGGCAGAGTTATTATAAGAGCTAACCCTGACATTTCTGTAAAACCATTTAATGGTTTCCTGCTAGCTTTTTATTCTCGTTTTGAATATTTTCAGCCTCCATAGTAAACCACTGCTTGGCACAGGGAGCAAAGAAGTACGGCATGGAAACAAAGCCAAAGGATGCAAAGTGACTTGTAGCCTGCCCTGCAGCAGACATCCATTTGCGCATGCTAGGAATGCAATTTAAAAGCTATTTGCCCATACATTTCATAATGTTTTCTGAAAGACACTAAACTGAGTGTTTATTTTATATACCGAGGATGGTTTAATGGATGCTTAAAAGCCAGTAAGCACCTTAAGAGCCTTTGCTGGCAAAAAAGTAGTCTGTTGACTATGTCTGGGGAAGAGTTTTCTTTGTTTCTCTTGGACAACTTGCTGAATGGCAAAGCTGTTGCTTACATGCCAGTGAGTGCACAACCACAAGCCAAGTGTAACAAGAAATGTCTTGTCCAAATTTAGATGCTCTCTTAACACTCCATGAGAGACGTGTTGCTGAAAGTGGGGTTGACCCTAAGTGACAAGACCAGCCAGTCTGGTTTTGCACACTGTAAATGCAGATAAGTGTATGCAATGTCAGTTAAGAAACCAAAACCAAATCTTGCTTCTCCTTGGAGTGGGTTCAGTCACAGAGGTACACAGCAGCACACGGTGCTTTTCACTGCTCAGACAAGGCTTTTCCTTGAGCTACAAAGCAGACATGGAAACCTGAAACCAACATCTCCAACAGCATACATATTAATGTTTGAAATAACAACCTCAAAATCATTGATAACTTTCTCTCACTGCCCAAGACCATGCATGGGACTGACATCAGACTAACAGAGTGCTGTCCCTGCCCTATCAACAACTTCCTGCATGTCCATGCACATGCCACACAGGTCAGTGTTCTTTATGAATACTTTGAGCATCCTGTATGTCATACTCAAGACCTCATTTTCACAAGGGTTTAGAGTTTAATCCTTCCAATGCAGGCATGTTGGCTTATGCCTTTCCATAATTCTACATCTTCCCAAAATGCTGTGGAGCTCAATTGTGCACAATACATATCAGTCCTGAAAAGAAGGATGTTACTGAAGTACAGAGCATATGTTGTTGTTGTTGTTGTTGTTGTTGTTGTTGTTGTTATTGTTGTTATTGTTGTTATTATTATTTACAAAGCTGCATCAGGAACACAAAGATCCAGGCACTCTCAATTATTTTAATAGACTCTGAACACTGAAACACATTTCTTATTAATGTACACAGACAAGAGCCTAAAAATACTTCTAATTAAGGCTGAGAACAAGTCAAATGATCCATCTGGAAGGCCACAGCCTTTATCTCTGATAGCCAACCAGCTTTTGACATATTTTCACCCAGCAATATGGGAGATTTCTTTCGAAGAACAAGACATCAGGTGGCTGGAGATTGAAGTGGAGGCTGAAGTCACACCGATAAAGAAAAAAGAGTGAAATAAAGCAAGAAACTGATGTCAGAGGAGAAGGCAGATACAAGACAGGCACAGAAGAAGGGCAGGCAACCATCACCCGTAAGGGAAAAGAAATTTTAAAAAAGAATTGATCATAAAGCACTTGAGAAATACACAGCAATGAAAGCAGAGGGGGGACTGGAAGTGACACACGGTAAAAGGGAAGCACCTGATAGTGTTCAAGTAACCATCTCAGCTTTGAGAAGAATCTCAGGAAGAAAATTTTCAAAAGGAAAGCAGTCAGCAACAAAAAGCCTAGGAGGCAGAGCAGAACAAAGCGATACATAGGAAATAGAGGAATGAAAGGCACAGGGGCAGGTGAAAAGAGCACAGTGCTAGAGGAGAATTAGCAATGAAAGAGACAAGGATGAAAAGCCTACGGAAATGATGCTCAGCAGAAAAAAGAGCCTCACCGGCAAGTAGCAAGCTTGTTTTTGCCTCACTACAAACACTGGCAGAAAGGAGGGATGTGTATGAGGAAGAGATGCAGGAGCTCACTCGCTTATTTTCAAAGGTGATTTTATTGTCAAGAACTGGGATGTAGACCGTGACTCACTAATTTATTTTATAGTGGCCATCAGGGCTCAGTAAATACCAATCATCAGGCCCTGATTGGGCAGTGAGTAGTGCAAAGGCACAGGCATCCACTCCCTAGGCTCCCAAAGCCACTGAGGAGTGGGCTATAATTTGAGTCAGGGAAAATGAGCCTGTGAACTCCAGAGCCAGCTAGTCAACCACACAGTTCCTCCACTGCAAGAATATTCTAACAGATAAAAGGACATGAAACAGTAATCAGATTTAACAAGCTCAAGGCAAATATAGGAAAGGCAATACAGGACAAGTTAAAATTATTGTCTTTTAAGTTAAGTTATGCGAAAAGCCAAAAATCCTGAGTTTAAACAGTTCATGATGTTTCAAGAGATTTAAAAATTAAATAAATGCTTTTCACTTAATGTGCTTTTATAGCACGTTATTTTTTCAAATAACATGCGAATCAAAGCCTCTCCATTTCAGAATATTTGAGATAATAGCTACTGAATATTATTGAAAATTTTTATGTGGGAATTCTACAAATAAAATAAACTGAAATTCTGAGCAAGCATTTGATCTCAGGTTTAGTTGGTATCATTATTTTTATTTATGGGTTTAACAATTTTACCATAAACATCTTCATTATCTTGGATTGGATGTGGGTTTTAGTTCTGAATTTGTGCCTTTTGCAAACTTTATAAAACCCTTTGTAACTCGATGTACTTCATAGAAGGATTAGGAATGTCACAGTGATCCTCTCTCTTACTCTTGCCTACTCTAAAGCCCACTTGCCCTTTCTGTCCTGTGTGTAGAAACACCCAGATGGCTCCCAGAGGTATGAGGGGCTGTAAGAAACCATTTCAGTACTTCTGGATTTCAGGCTCCAACCCATGGATGCAGAAGCAACGAGATGTGATCTCACTTAGCAGGGTTTATTAGCACAGGCCTCAGAACTCACATAGTGCAGAGTCTGTACAGTCCTGCTGTGAATAAACCAGAGCAATCACCCTTGGGTGACCAGATGGAGATTAGATGATCAGCGAGGGTTGCTGTTCCCCTATTGAAAGAGCTCCTGCTATTCAGGTTCCCTCAAAGGCCACTGGAGAATGCCCAGGGATCTCAGCTACCACCCCAGAGCTCTGAATCGTCAGATCAGTCCCTCTTTTTTTTCCTTCCACTTTCCTTTGTCAGTTATGGCTTTCTGGCATGGTTCTGGACTGAGGAAGCAGGCTGCTTGTTCTCAGTCACTTCTGGGCCACTTATTTAACCCCTTTCCTCCACTCCAAAGATCAAATACATTGGGACTGACCTAAACCTGTCATGAAAAAGGTTTTATCAGCCAGGTCAGCTTCTGCTGTTAAATCAAACCCTTTGACACTGCAGTAGTGGATGAGATCCCGGAATGAATCTGACTGAGCCCTTCATCCTGCGAAGTCAGACAGTGAGGTCTCACAGACACACTACTGCTCCCAGAGTAGGGCTAGGGCCACGAAGGTTAGCAGATAACCTCACTTGATTGTCTGAACTGAGAGAAGACGGAATAGTAAAACAAAAGTAAAGTGATGAAAATTACAGCTAAGTAGATCTGAAAAAAATTTTAAAAACTTTTTAGAAACAGGAATTTCAACCTATTCATTCAGTGTTCCTGAAGACTGAGGACATCCCAAGTGCATTAAAACCTGCCCTGGTAGGCGAGTGTCACACACTGTAATGGTGATGAAATGGCATGACATAATGACACCTGAAAATCTTTGCAGTCTCCCAGGGTTGCAATAGTACAGCAATACAGTGTGTAATGCTTTGGTTTTGGGACACACTGGAATAGGGTGGCAATTCAGAGGTGTCACAGAACACATAGGGTGTCACAAGCAAGGTGATGACATACCCTAGCGCAGGAACAGAGTGATATGACCACACAGCAAGCAGTGCTGAGCGGGGTTGTGCTGCACCCCAGTGTCCCACCCAGCCCTGTGGAGTCAGAGCTCTGCGGGTCACCCTGGAAGGAAGTGAGCTGGGCAATGTAATATGCAGTGGCACTGGGTA
>NW_010164332.1:0-217 GCF_000695765.1 Mesitornis unicolor | reverse complement strand
TGGGCCTGGTGTGACACCAGCAACACTGTGGCACCCACTCAAAGCTCCCCAGGGAGCAGCGGGCAGCAGAGCCAAAGCAGGCCGCAGAGCAACGTTGCCTCGTGTGAACCGCCAACTCCCACTGCACTGCAGTGACGCCATTCTTGCGGGGGCTGATGTCACGGCGCCGCTGGTGACGTCACCACGGCACTGTCAGACGGGAGCACGGCACCGCCCT
>NW_010164331.1:20306-33724 GCF_000695765.1 Mesitornis unicolor | reverse complement strand
CGAGGGCAGCCGCACCCTGACCCCGCTGCTCACCGCAGGCACGGGAGAAGGGGAAGACGGCACTGGGCCACCTGAGCAATCCACGAAAAACGAGACGGGGGAGGCCCTGCCAGCAGCGATGCTGAGCCAGAGGCTTTGTAACCTTTCGCGGTTACAAAGCTCTCGCCCTGCCCCAGGGGTGCCCCTTTTCCTCCTTGCAGCAGCTCACAACTGCGCACCGCAGTGTTTAAGCTGATGATGAGCAACCTCCACGCCGAGGTGAGACAGCTCCTTGTGCCCGCTGTTGCACAGGGAGCTGAACTTTGGAGTATAAAGCAAAGAAGCTTGTATATGAGAATAACTAGGTCTTCAAAGCAGGAAGCAGATGTTGGGGATGTTTTCACAGAAAGCAGTATCATAAGATTAGGAGAACATAAATTTTGTCCAGCAGGACACTTGGTCCTGGGAAGCATCAGGGAGGATTAACTGGAGGACTCCTACATCAATTTCTTTGCGCTCCCTAATGACCGTGTCCTTGAGAAGAAGTTACAAGACTGATAAGAGGCCAATCATCCGGCCCAGAGGTGCCAAATCTTGGACTGTTGCCTAACGAGGATGAAGTCAGCACAAACTGTGAAAACCGGGGTCAAGGTAAATGCGGCGGGGGGAGATTGCAAACACTGACTCATGACCACCGACCCAAAAGAAAGAGAACACTGCGCATGTGGACTCATTGGCATGAAAAGCATGACATTAACAGACCAGTAGAGAGCAGATTAAGTAATTTTGGATCAATTAATGTAGTTTTAGGTGGAGTTTTGCTAATCATGTATCAGGATAAACACAGTGTAGTTTTTACAGGTGCTGTGCTTGATTTGTGGAAATCCAGCCAGCACCCAGTCCTGTGCAACTCCAAAATAAACTCCTCCTCTCTAAACACACTTTACCACCACTGCCCCCTTTCCATTGCCACAGGTGCCCAGGACCCTGCCCTCCTTCCCCCTTGCACCCATCTCTGCTTGCTGAGCACCCACAGGCTCTTCTCGGGTGCCACAGGACACCCTCCCAGTTTGCCGCTAGTGAGACCAGTCACAAAATCGGCGATTTGCTCAGGACAAAGCCACTGGTGAGCTCTGGGGATGTGCTCAGTTTGGCTCTCCCGCAGGCACTCAAACTCTGTAAACGTTTCAGATGTTTAAACCACGCACAACCCCTCAGAGGGTCAGGGTGAAGGAAGCTGGAGGAAGAGTTCGGCGCAGACACACAGAGCCCCCTGTACCCCCACGCCACGCTCTGCTGTCCCCATCAGGCAGATTCCCCACTCCACAGAGGAGCTGTGCAGCAATCCGCTCGTCTCAGCATGGATTTGGTGTGAACTTCCTTAAACTTACCCCATTTCTTGACAACAATGCAAATACATTTGTGTGATTTTTCACTTACATGGATGTAGGAAGGTAAACTTTTCCCAGACAAAAGCCAAAGGAACTGGAGTCACAGAGAGCAGAGTTACACCTCACATCACCGAGCGTTACCTTGAGACCAGATGCAAAAATTCAGGGCTAACTGTTAAGATCCCGTTACACATCAATCACCCTCTCTGCCTGGGGAGGAGGGGATTAAAACCACCCCAGCAAGACCTCGGCTGCAGTCCCCCAGGATCTCATGCTCTACGTACACCTCCGCCCAACCCACCTGCAAACAGTGCACGACCACACGAACACTCCGGTCCAGAACGTTTGTGTACAGGCTGAACTTACAACAGACACTGAAATAGCTTAGGCCACAACCGAGTTGTTTGTAAAATCCTTTTTAATCTAATAGAAATGTTTTCATGAATTTTTAAAAAAGAGTTCAATGAAAACAGCTTTGGATTCAGACATTCCCTTGCCACGTTGTGAACATAAACAGCAGCATTGCACTAGGAACAAGTGACACCGACCAGTCGAGCTTCATGGTTTTGTATGAAGCGGAAAAGAAAAAAAGCAAACTGCTTCAGTGGAAGATAATTCGAATTATTTCCTTTCATTTCTTAAAAAAAAAAACAACACCAACCAACAAACATGGGCTATCATCTCACCATTGTTCTTCCTCTCCCTTCTTACAGGAAGAGTTTAAGCTCCTGCAGTCTGAGCGCTACAGCAATGTTTGCCAAGTGGAAAAACACAGTGGGAGAAGAAACTATTTATCCCCAGTGCTGCTAAATCCCCAGAGTTGCAGGTCCCTTTAGAGGAAAGCTTTTTCTTACATAAGAAAGACAATTAGAATTGGCAAACTGATGCAAAATATTTATTCCAAGTTAGTTATTTTTGATGCAGTAGTTTTTCCCCCTCATACAGACTCAATGTGATAGTCACTTTTTTAAATCTGTAAATAATGTTATCAAAATAATCTTAATCTTTGAAATCTCACAAAAAATTTATATTTTACAATCCACCCTGAATATCAAGGCTGCAAGAAGAAGAACACAAACAATTCCTATATCCAAATATTTTACAGCTGTACCCAAAAAAAGAAAACCACAAACGCCTGGTTAAGTGATGAAGCTCCCCGAGCCGCCAAAAAAAAAATAAAATAAAATAAAAAATTCATGTTATTAGCATTAATTTAACATAATTAGAACTTCAATAGCCATTTTGTCATTGACAATGATTGTTTTAGCACACTGCTACCGCACGACACCGTGTACTGCGGGCGGCACTGTTAGAAGCTTGTTGTTGCAAAGATCAGTCAGCCACTTGTATCCTGCTTACAGGACTGAACTTGTGCACTGCCCCACAAGGGATTTTTGTCAAAATTTGCTAGCTGCACAAACTTCTATTAAGCATTAGGGCAAAACCAAAAGAAAAAGCTAAAGAAGCCAATTTCTCTCTTCTTTGGGATACAATTATTTCCCTTGTGCATGAAGTATCAACAACAAAAGAAAAAACTGAAACAGACTGGAGACAGAATAAACTCTGTGTAGTTTATACAACCCCAAACACGTGTTGAACTATGAACTGAGTTTATTGGGTTGGTTTTATTTATTTTAATTTTCTCGTGCCTACTTTCAGGCATCGTCATCTGATGTTTCGCTGCTACTGGTTTCTGTGTCTGAGTCCTCAATCTTTGTCTTGAAAGTGCTTCTCCAGTGGAACAACAGGCTGGAGCCGCGGCCCTGAAGAAATCCGTTCTTCCCAAATCCGTTTCTTCTTCGCTGTAGGAGTGAAAGCAAGTTTTAAAACAAGCAGAAGTGCAGAGAGTAACTGTCACCAGTCATCTGTGGGCACAAGTCACACATTTCACTGTATACACGTGCTCTGCACAGCTAACGCAGTGACCAATTGCCCCACAATCTCACTTCAATTGTTTGCTCAAACATCCTTAAGAATTACACCACAGCAGACTTCTGCATGAGAAGCAAGTGAGAAGAGCAGTCACAAGTGGCAGGAGCTGTCAAACATACCTGCTCTGATTTAATTTGGAACTCTTTGAGCTCATCCTCCGTAAGGGGAAGGTAGTTCTCATCGTTTTCAGGATATTCCTGCCATCCCATTTCTTTCAATAACCTGATTTGTGGAGGAAATAAAAGGGGCACAGGAATTAAAGCAAAGGAGCAATGGCAAAGGAGAGAACATTTTGTCCACGAAGCACAAGGTTTTGTAATAAATCGCTCCCAATTCACCAGGGAATCTTCCATATTAGAGACCTCTTCCGCAATGCTTTATATTTACCCAACATTTTACCTACTCAATGCTTTTACAAGTATTTAATCACCAGCAGTCCTGTACAATGCATGAACAACTAGTCTGGCAGGACAGCAAGGCAGAGATTTGAGATTCTACCCAAGGAGAACACGAGGCAATCAAACCAGTACTGCAGCTCCAGATCCTCCTGAAGCTTGGTGCTCGCACGCTGCTTACTCATTCCAGTGAGATACAAGTCGAGATACTAGGTAAATATTTTCTTAACTCTCTTCCACTTTTACAGCATTTAAAGCAGCACAGGAGTATTTTAAGTGCAGACAGAAAGTGGGGGGTGTGTGTGTATATGAGGGTCTTCAGACCATTGCACTTAGGACACTGCTTGTGAATTAACCGGGATCTCACTAGGTCTGTGCTCACTGCCGGTGTGGGCAGGTCAGTATCTAGGCAGCACGGACGCACAGGGATGCGGCACTGGAGACGTGCAGGAATTTAATTACAGTCCTTGGCAAAGTCTTGGCTCAGCTGCCATCAGTGCCTTGTTTTATTGTCAATAAGACTCCACCCAGACCAGCACTGGTCACACACACCTCCAGCTCAGTGCACACAGAGCAACCGCTGCTTCCTGGAGAGTCGCCTTTGGAACAGTTTCCTTCTCCTCACACAGCCCAAGGACTCCCCCTCCTTTACTCCAGGCACCTTATTTTGCCATTTACTCACCTGTGTTCTGCTTCCAATGAATGAGAGAGGTTTTCCCCCTCCTCCGGCAAAGGGAGAGAAAGGCCGTTCTGATGGCAGTTCTCTTCCCAGTTTTCCTTTGGTTCTGGTGTGCTGTTGCTCTCCATCTAAAGAAAGATAAAAGCATCAAAGCGTGCTTGCAGACTGCGCCGACAGCACAGTTCCAAGTTCAAGCTCCTGCTTTTTGAAGTAGAGCCAAGCCTTTCACCTTGAGTCAGTGTTTTTTACAGAGCCTGGACTGATAGTGGGTGAAAACAACTTCGACCCAGCTGAGCCAAGGCAACACAGTATCAACATTTGGTGGACAGCACTTTTGTGTGGGGAGAGTAAGTGCTGGCATTACAAATCCATCATCAGCGGCTTCAGATTGAGTAAGAAAACTAAGAATTAAATACTCCTGAGGATGCTCTTTACATACACATTAAGCCAGACATACACATTTAGAGGTCTGGTCCAAGCCTCTGAGGCTTAGCCACTACCCTGCACCTTTCTCAAGCACTGAATTCTACTTTCCTGGGGATGTAGACTGACAAGGAAGCTTGAAAGCAAATTAAGATGTTAAAATACGGTACTGTTCCACACCTTCACAGAATCCCAGACCGTTAGGGATTGGAAGGGACCTCCAAAGCTCATCCAGTCCAATCCCCCTGCCGGAGCAGGAACACCCAGATGAGGTTACACAGGATGCCCTAGAGCATCCTTGCAAATACCTCAACTACGTTCACCATCTGCAACCTTCCATTTAACTTCATTTCTTACTCATTTGCATTTTTCATGTTGGGGATCTCGCCTCATCACGGTGCTGTGCACTGCCTCTGCTGCCACGTGTGCCAGAGCCACAGAAATCACTCCTGTCCTCCGCTAGAGCCTGAACTACAGACACTGCTCTGCCTTTGTTTCAGTACCCAACCCCTTAAATACACAATGATCACATATACAGTAAGGACAACAATCTTACGTCCTCCAGCTTGTCACATTCTCTGTTCTCTGTTATCTCCCCGTTTCTATCGTCTTTCAGTGCCTTCAGGAATTCGCTCTTTTTATCAGTGGTGCGGCGCATCAGCTTCGTCAAGCGTGAAGAGCAGATCTCGATGGGAGGGGTGGTGCTGGAAGGACTCTAGACAAGGAAGGCAGAATACAGAGATTTTCAAACCGTGTTGCTGCAAAGATGAGACCCTCTGCAGAGTCAAACATCCCTCAGTTCTTTGGCTGGCTCTTAGCCCTTCAAAACAACTGTAATGTCAGATTCCCATCACAATACTGGCTGCTGGCACGTTCACTTTTTCCTCTGCCAGCACACTGCGCTCCCACCTGTCCTTATCGACTCAGATTTTTTCTACCCCAAGGAGTCAATTCATATGGCCACAATTACATTCATTTTGTTCCTTGGCAATGTAACTCTCTCAGGCAATGCTGGAGCCTGCAACAGGATATTAAGGCAGGGAATTTAATGCAAGATTTTTACCCTGCAAAAATTACAAAATTAAGGAGATTAGGCTCAATTCAAATTTGTGTCTTAAGCCACCCTGACAGACTCTACCCTGAAATTAAGCTATGGGGTGGTAATCTCCTTTCAGGGAGTGGTCACATCCTTAATTAACCACAACTGGATATGAAATAGGCAGCCACAGCCTGGATATCCTCCCTGGAGGAGCACACTGCTGGTTCCTTGCCATGTGTGCTCACAGCCCAGACGGGTCAGTGCAGAGCCAGACACAGACAACCCCGGAGCCTGGGGAAGACCTGCTCAGCTCAATTCACGAGCCCAACATAACCTCCCATGCTCTGCCAGTGTTTAAACTTTCTTAATTATCTTGAATCTGTGAACCAGGCACAAGGCACAACAGTTTGCACATGAGCAGTAGCTCAGCCATGACACCGCAATAAAAACACTGCTAACCAAGATAAGCTTTCAGTTTAATCCGTTCCATCATTGACTGGACACGCAAAAGAAATCTAAGAACACAATGTTACGTGAAAGTTCCCACTATCTTGACCTTCTGCTCATACATGGAGTTCGTGTCTGGCTACTCTAAGACAACGAGGAATTTGGTCATTAATACCTGACACTAGGATCTTGCATGCAGAACTATTCTTTTCCTTCACTTACTTGCTTTGACTTTTTTCTTAGTATTAAAACAGTCAAATTTACTAAAGTCTGTAGTGTTTTTGTCCCTCTCGCTACCTTTTTTTTCTTTTTTTAAACTAGGGTGGGAAGGTTGCAAATTCAGGGTCTCCAAAACAAATCTCCTTTGCAAAGTATTCTTATCATGTTCACAGGGCTCCGAGCAAAGACTAAGGGAACTGAAATATTTAGCAAAACCAAAACAAGGCAGCAGCAGCTGCTGCTGCTATTTCTCATGCCTGCTGCACATGAAACACTGGTGTGCAATGGCGTCTTTCAGGGAAGTGCAGGCTCGAAGTAATGACTTACAATACAGATTTTTCAGGTGGCCTTTTCAGATTTTGCCTAATTCAACACAGTAAGGAACGAACCAGCTATTGTAACAGACACAACAAGTGACTATTAGGACAAAAAGCTAGCACAGGACTGAAATTAAAGCTCTCAACATGGTAATAAGTTTGACTGCAGAGACAGAAGGTAAGAATGAACAAAGGAGACTGAAAATTAGATGTCTTCTGGTGATGTGGAATACTCTACTAAAGCACTCGAGCTCTCTGCTCAAGTAGACATTTTAGTGGCACTGTATAGAACTGCTGAGGTACTGCAACTTAATTTCTACACATTAGGTGAAGACAGTTACAGCTAAGGTTTAGAAGCAGACTTGTGAAAGGGAATTAAATTTTACCTCAGTTCTGATTTTATTCTTAACTTTCTGTAGAAGGCTTTATAATGCTACAAGAGAATGTGATGTAAAGAGGTACCATTTTTTGACATGTTTTCTAAAGGTAGGAACAGCCCTTTCAGGAACTATCCTTCAGGCCTGCGGTGGTAGATCAGTATGCATAATCTTAGATTGGTTCAGATACCAGTCTAACAGGAGTGGCTCTGTAACACGAAAGTCATCCTGTATTGTTTGAAGAATTTAGACTGTATCTCAATCTGGTTATCTTAGACTGGCTTGTGCGTACACAGTGCCAGTGCTAGCTGGCATCCTTTTCGTTGTCAACACGCTGTGTGGTCTCTTATGAATAAAGGTGCTATTTCAACACTTCTGCAGGAGGGGCATTATCCTCGTTTCAGAAAGAAAAAGAATTAGTTATGTAACACTACTTAAACTGTTAGTCCTTTTTTTTTTTAATATTGGAGGGAAATTTTAATACACTTGGACAAACACCAATGGCTTTACATCCAGGAAAACCACCTTTTAAATTTCCTCTAGTCTATCAGAGATGTGGCAAAATGTGCTACGAATGTGTGAGTCATTCTTCAAGGGTGCAAAGGTAGGCATGCCAGGTACAAAGAGGACCTTATCATGTTTAAGCTATAGTAAGTGACAGTGATAGAAGTTCCCACCTTATCCCCAAACCCAACCCCTTACCTCTTTGGGAGAGGTGAGGACTGAGCTACTCGCCAGTACCGCTGGTTTGGTTACAGACACTGGACTGGTAAAGGCAGAGTCACGGCTGGAGGAAAGCGAGCCTGGTTTGTGTTCACTTCTGTTGGCTTTCCATGGACTTGGCTATATTGAAGAGAACACAAAATAGCGGACAATAAATGGTATGGCACAAGAAGGGGTTGCTTGCAAGCAGTTAAACAAATAAGCACGTTGGCTGTTGTATGGATTGTTTTCCCTTCCTCTCCAAGAACAGTCTCAACAAGTTTACCTTAACACCTGCTTTTTCCCCATCTTCTTCTGTTTTCCTCAAACCACAGACAATTCTGCTTCGTGGGCACGACTCTCCAGTACAACACTGTTAGAGCTCAAAGAGAAAATCCAGCACTGCTCTTCATTAACAGGAACTACCACTGAGTAATGCAGTGCATCTTACAGCTACTCACAGATGGGAAGTCAAAAAATCCCCAATTAACTTCACATTTCCTATGGGAACACTGTATGCCACAAAAAGGCTTTGCATCACTTGACGGGAACTTACCCCGTGCAAGAAAGGAGCACGTCAAGGAATATTTCTGTCCAGGCTGAGAATGCAAGTTATTTACTTCCTAGGACCCTGAAAGTGTCTATCATTGTGGTGATTTAGCAACAACAACAACAAATTTAAAAAAGAAAAAGCAGCCAGTTCATTAAAGTGTCTGAGAACTCGCTGTTTCGCTCTGGGTACTCTCTGCAGCGTCCCTTCAAATACACTGGCAATTTTGCCAAAAAGAAAGACTTCAAGATAAGTTTCTGTTCCTTGGAATGTTATTCTTGCGCCTCTCTTATCAACCAAGGACAAACACTGCGAAGAGACAGACTTTACACAAAGGATCCCAACATGAAACTTGATACAAGGAGCACAAGAAAGGCACCTCTCAGAGCAGTGAAAAGCACTGGTTCCTCCTTTGACCCGCATTAGACTTCTGAAGCCAGCTTCGAGTCACCAGGAAAGTAACTCATGCACAAGTGGGATTCAGTTAAATCTGTGATGCAACAGATCTGGCATTTGGCAAGCAATGAAAGCGGAAGCCGTTTCAGTACGTTCCAACTCTCCATTGGGCTATTGTATTCATTTGTAAATAAATGAATTATTAGGGGAGGCCATCAGCATTACTCTTCCACTCCAACTTAAAAACAGGAGCAGTCCACATTACTGAATGGATTATTCAGCATTCACAACACATTTCAAATATTCCCTTCGAACCCAGAAAATATCCCGATCTGCGCAATATTGCCTGATACCAAAATCAGGGCGCAGAAATACTATGACACAAAGTTTCTTCCTGCAGATGCAGTGTTTGCACCGCTCAGACACCCGTCTCTTGGCTGCTGACTGTTGTTCTCCCAGCTTCCACAAAGGGGCAGCTCAGCCAAACCCAAAGACAGACCCCTATTGCGATCTTGGCCGCTGGATTCAAGCACAACTAGAAATGAGTATCAAAAAGGAGTAGCCTGCAGATTGTGACCTTCATGGATTGCTTGACTGTGAATAATTAGCCAAGAAACAATGGTACAACTTAACAGAAACATTTTTCATTCAATTTGCCTGTGACAACTTTCCAATACTGCTGACTTTGTCAAAAGGAACACTCTGACCCCTCTACCACTTCATGCACTGCAATTTCTGTACAACTTCCTAGAGTCTTCAGAAGAACACGTTCTATCATAGCTGCTTTACGCACACAGTTTTTCTGACTAAGGATATGCTGGTATCCCGACCTGTTAGCTTTGCTAACGGTCACCACTCATTAACAAAAGCGCTGTTGATGACACCAGCAAACAATTCTTCCCTGTTGCAGTCCCCACTGTTGAGGAGCACCCCACTCCCCCAACAATGTCAGCGTCATGTCAGTCCATACACACTTAAAAAGCACATCTTTATCTCCTGTTGAGCATGACTAACCTCTTGGGTTGCGTATCGGAAGTCCATACCTTCTCCACTAGCCAAATAGCATTTAATACCTTATCAACACTGCAATACTTCAGGTATGAATCCAGTGTAATCCAGGCTGGTTCAGTAAATACTTCAATAAAAGGAACTTGGGGAGCTACCAAGCTACTACATATTGCCATAATCTCTGATTTAAATGTAGATACACAAGCTGGAATGCAAATGACAGCTATGTAACATGTAGAACAAGCTGAAAAAAAAGCCCTACCATTAATTTTTACATAAGCTGAACTTTTGTGCCACAGAAGCTACTACATATTGCCATAATCTCTGATTTAAATGTAGATACACAAGCTGGAATGCAAATGACAGCTACGTAACATGTAGAACAAGCTGAAAAAAAGCCCTACCATTAATTCTTACATAAGCTGAACTTTCGTGCCACAGTCACAAGGCTGTCTCAGAAAAAAACAGATCACATTTTTCAAATTATCTATACAAATGAAAATGTTTATTCCAACTGTGAGCACTGATTATTTTTTTTGTTTTATGTAAAGAGTCAAAACTTAGAGTCTAATTTCAGAAGTCAAGTTAGGAAAAGCTTCAAGAGCAGCTTAACTACTCTCAGCAAGAACGTATATGGATTGAAAACTGTACGTGGAATGAAAAGCTCTTTTATTAATAACCTTTACAATAGGCTGATTTACCACATCTCACCAAGGGGGAGATCAGTTTTCAAATTAAAGGTTTATACTAGATTTGATAATAATTCTACCTACTAGGATTTCTCCTGTAGTTGGTAGAATTTGACCCAAATTAAGTGAGGCTTACAAAAGAAGCTCTAAACTTGCTTTCTTACAAAGTAAGTTGTTAATCTTTCCTATTTTGCTTTTATCTTTGAAGTATGCAATGCTAATCTACACTTATCATAGGGAAGATTTTGTTAGAATGTCACAGCCAGCATCAGCAAGTAAATTTTAGAACTCAAAGTATTTGGACACCTTTTTAAAGAATGACCTAGCTAATAATTTTCTTCAGTTTCTTAAATACTTTCCCTATCAATCCTACAAACTTTCTAGGGCATCTATACATGTAGATTCTCTTGAGTCTAGAACTAAGAAGCCAAAAAAAACCCTGCTTGTTGTTTTCAACTCTTCTGTATTTCATTCAGTAAAAGAATTACAGCACAAACCCCACTACTTTTCCAGGTTGTCTTTAAGGTTTGACTAAATTAGAGCGAAATTGCAGGATGTTACAATCTAATCAGATCTTAGCCTCAATTGTATTTTAAACACATGAAAGTATTGTAACCTAATGAAGATTTTTGAAGGTAGTTACATGAACACATCATAGCACACATTGGTCTTCTCTGGGATTGCTTGTTTTGTCTAATTACAACAAGGATTTGTCTAATGCATCAGCACACACCCATTCAAACAGACATTAGTATGGTCAGCAGAGTTGAGTTCTCTGTACAGCCAAGACCAAATGGCGTTTTAACAGGGAACAACAATGTCAGGAGTAAACAGACCTGTACTGCAAAGGCCTCTACCCCAGGAACTAGTAAATCCCAACTCCTGCTATTAGTTAGTGGGCTGATTCCCTCATCAAAGGAGAGAGTTCTCCCTTGATCTGCAGCTCACTAACTTGTCTGAAAACCCCTGTACCTTGGAAGGAGGAGCTGCAGGTTTAGGAACCAGATTTTTGTAGACACTTGGGACAATGGTGGTGGCTTTGTTGCCATTTGCCAGGTGAGAAACAGGTGATGTAAATGCAGCTGAGAAGGCGGCGGCAGGATCCTCTTTTGAAACCTTTTTGATGACCAGCATCTTGGTAGGTTGCTTGGCACTAGGGGGGTTTTCTGTAAAAATAAACAGAAAGATTCTGAATTACAAACGTTCAGTCTCCTAACAGCTTCAGTATACTGCTCCAGCTACTCCCCTCTCAATCTCAGATGCCCCACATCTGATTCTGAGACTGCTACAAGCTGTGCTTTCATTTCCGCTTTGAGCAAAGATACTGGATAAGGATCTCAAAGTCCAATCTTTTGTCATTTAACCACAACAGCTCCTTTGACACTGAAGGGAAAAACCTACAGTGACATCAGCCAGCAGCCTGCCACCACACCACAGGAACCAGAACACATATCAGCATCTTTTTGAGCAACCGTGGATCAGCTTTGTTAATTCACTAACACTGCAAAAATACACTTTGCATAACTTATACACCTCAGAAGACGTAATGCTCTTGCAAAGAAGCATAATATTTCTTAGGCCAAATCAACACATCTGCAGGAGCAAACAGTTAAAAGCCCCATAAAAGTTAATTTTTTTGAGGATCACAAGTCAGGAACTAATGTCTAGTTCACTCAAATCTGCTCTGCCCTTGAAGTGATGTCTGTGTGAAGCTGTAACTGCAGTAAGACAGGAAGCAAATGCAGAACAGTGACATTACTGCCACCAGCAGGTTTTTTTATAACAAGATAAACACAGTTTCAAGTAGACAAAAAGGCCAAGAGATTATTGAATATTGTGGGAAAAAACCAACAACAAAGTGGCACACTGTCTGCTTCACTTAAATGTTTAAATTATTTTTGAGTGAAAAAACTGGCATTTAAACATTGGTTACAGCTTTCTGCTTCAGCATCAGCATTCTGTGCAGCAATGTAAATAACTTTACCTACCCCATACTCCAGAAGGTGTCCCTAAAGGTTTGTTCTGGTTGTTGTGTCTTCCAGCTTCTGGATTCAAAGATGGCTGTAAAAAGACAATGCAAATGAATTATATTATTATATTGCATTATATTGCATAAAACAAAAAATTCCAGTATCAACATAACATTTTGCTTCTAGGAACCCAGGGTACAGGTGGATTTCTCTGAACAGCACCTGAATGTGAAGAGTGCTTTGTCACAAGACATCTAAAAATCCAATGTGTATTCTCCTTGGCTTCCGCTGTATTTTCTGTCAGAAGGTTCAAGATAGGCCCTTTAGTCTTCTACTACACTATTAAGTAGTTTCCATCAACTGATACATACATAAAAGATATTTAAAGCTGCTGATTAAATACCTAAATAAAATAGAATCTACATGATGAGTATGTGAGGAAAACAGTCTCATGTCCCAAATATATTTATGCAGTACTTATGCATTAACAAAAAATATTATTATTAATAAACAAACCCAAAAGCAACACTAGGATCCTAATGTAAATGAATAATGAATATATATACATCTACTCACAAAAGTGCTACAAGTAAATTTATGTTAAGCTTCAGAGTCCACTCTTCAGGACAACACCACATGCGGACTCAGTGCTCTGTGCAGACTCACCTTTGATTCAGTATCACAATCCAACTTAGTGGAACAACCAGGGATGCGTCCAAACTCAAAGCAGAGTACAGAAAATCTAAGCATTCAACAACAAGTGTTCCTGATTAGCTATTCCTCTTCCCCCATCCCAAATAACTTCAGTTCAAAATAAAGCCATCTTTTCCCTCTTTTTAATGAATTCTTCACACACTAGTTAGTATGGCGACGGCGTAAGTCTTTAATAATGAGCTTCTGAAATA
>NW_010164331.1:0-20275 GCF_000695765.1 Mesitornis unicolor | reverse complement strand
ATTCCTGTTCTATAAGTTAGTAAAAAAATGTCACACCATAGCATAAATTCCTGCCTCAGACCCTAGAAATTCCTCTGTTTCAGTGCTTAATTTTTCAGTTACAGGTCAGTTTTACAGCGGGGTGCTCACATCACAGGAGAACTTAGACTAACAGCCTAATTTGCAGACCTTTAAGGAAAAGTGTTGCCATCATCAGCCACACAGACCTAACAGCTACATACTTAACCACAGTACACATTAGTTTCATCGCTATGGCAAAGACAGTACAGGAGTTACTTAGGAAAGCTTGCTGCTACACAGTGTGTGGTATTTTAATCTTAAAAAAAAGGGGAAAAGTAATTTCAGAAGAAAGAGCCATGTAGATGGGGAAAGGCACTCATCAAGGCATTGAAGAAGAGAATGAGTGGTACATGGAAAAAAATTTAGACCAAGAGAGTGTACAACAGTGCAGCCACGATTGTTACAGTAACTCTACATTTCAACAGGTTTTTGGTAGTCTAAAGAACAGGCTTATAGGAACCCTGAATTAAAGTATTCTTGAGAAATCAGATTAAGAGCAATCCACACACAAACTTTATCGCTGCTCTCCAGGTGTTAACCACCCTGTGTGCAGGCTACCACTCCCAGCAGCAGCAGCTGAACAAGAGCATGCAACACTCCCTGGGCACTTCCCTGAAAAAACCCAGCAGCTTCAATCAAACTGGCTCCTGGGGCAATTTAAGTGTAGACTCTGGATTCTGCCCTGAAGCAGCTGTGGGTATTCATATATTTCTCTCCAGCTCCTAACTTCCTGAATAGCAGCAGTGTCATCAAACTGCCACGACAATGTCAGCTGTAAACAGCCTTCCAGAGAGAAATGCTGAGTAAGAGCAAAAAGCTCAAGATGATGAAACACACAAGTGTGCACACTATCACCAGCAACTCTTATTACTGGGGGCAGCAATGGCTTTAGTACTGAAGATGAAGTCAGAGGAACTGCATTAGGTGAAAGGACTGAGTTACCAGAACCTTACAGACGATATTGACCTCATCACACTAGTCAAGAAGAGCCTAAAGATAGCAAGAAATGAGAAGCAAAAAGTAAAATATATGGTCCAATAACAGTAGAATCCTCTTCAGAGGACAGGAGAAAAAAAATTAAATTGGAAAGAGAAAGCAGAAAAGGTGTGTATATCTCAAAGCAATAGCATTAAGGAATGTACATGGTATGGATGAAAGCCCTAAGTCCATGTACTATTTGGTGAAGCTTGGACAACTAAATATATTCCAGGAAAAATAGAGCCAGGATGTAAGAGACAATCATACTGGTAATACCACATGAATCAGAATGCTGGATAAGGAGAAAGTTGACTAATTTAAGATACTGATGGAAGAAATGGCTAAAGAAACCCCGATCCACAGATGAACAGAGATAAGAAAACACCTCTGACAACAAAATACTATTCCAGAAGACTCACAACAGACAGTTGCAAGGATCTGAGCATGTCATGAACGAGCTTGGAAAGGTTATCACAAATAGCAACATGCACCAGAATGCAGTAGACAGGAACAGCAGGCAGACTGAAGATAAGCTGAACAGATGTACTTAGGAGCAGAAAAAAAAATAAGGCTTTGTAAGCAAAGCCACAAAGTCAATACAACTACTCCTCCTGTGCAGACCAAAGCGTCACCTTACGGGGTTTGCTGAAGATCTCGCCTGTGTGATACAATGCTGTGTTCAGTTCATAATAACCATTTGGCAAAATACATGTGCCAAACCCCACAATCAAACAGGTCATCAAGTCCTGAGGACTTCAGGTACCCTTTAGCATCCTGTCAGCATTGGAATAATTGTTAAATCTGCTGTGATCTCAAACACGGAATGGAATGCAACTCTAGATCCTCGCCACCTATCAGTGCTAATAAAAATGAGATCTGAAAAGCCACTTCTCACAGCTGCCACTTCCAGTGAGAAGCTACACACTTACAAAGTCTTCTTCTTCAAATTGCAACTGCTCTTTATCTTCCTTCTTCTCTTCCCTGGATTCAACAGGCAGCTTTTCTTGAAAGGCGGAACTTTTCCGAGAATGGAAGTTGCCATTCCAGTGGCGATGGACTCCAGTTCCTCCTCCACCACGCTGATTCACACCATCATGGCCCCGTGAGGGACCATGCCAGCCAGGCTGACTGCCAGAAAGCCCAACATGAGCTCCTTTAGAAACACCAGAATCTACAGAATCATGGCGGAGAAGGGACGGCTGATGCCAGCAGTCTAAACAAAAGGAGATAAGTATGCAAATAAAAAAGTCAACACAGCATGCAGAATACTGGAAATATCAGGCTGTTTTTCTTGTTAAGTCAGTGTTCACTAAGTAACTGCTAGGCCAAGCTTATTAAGCTGCTGTGTGATTATAGCAGAAAACAAACCAAGCTACACACTGCACATACAGCTACCATAAAAACTCTGAGGCCTGAGCACACAGCACGGGAGAAGAGAGCAAAACAGGTTTCTTACAGGATGTTTTGAGAAGGTACAGTTTTGGAAAAATGTTGTTTATATTCTGCAGAATTCTTCATTCTGTAGAATATTCCAAAATGCTTGCTCCCAGGCTGCCTTCTGATCCTTTTTACTCACCTCCTGCGGTTCGGAGGGGCCCATTATTGAAAAATCCATCTGAAGAGTTGTGTCTCCGGCGGCTCACCCCAAAGCGGCCCTCTCCCCGTGGAAGATGCTCTCCATGTTTCTCAAAGGTTGCTGCTGGGGACTGCAGAAAGTAAAAAGTGATGTCGTGAAGCATTTGTTAGGGCACTCAAGGAGACTGTCGGTCCAACGGTGACACTTTGTTTGTTGAAAAGGAACCAAACCCCACGTGCCTGTACTAGTTTTCAGTACAGCATCCATATCTGCATTGCTTAGCCAGCAATGTCAGCAACCACACGAACCTGGTCAGAACGGCACACAAATCCACATATCTTTGACAGAATCAGAAAGAACCTCACACGCTGATCTTACCAGCAGTCTTTGGAAACACATACTTTCTGCAAAATTCATTTAACAAATTCTATGATATACAGGTGTTCATTCATTCACTCCCTCTAAAGACAAGAGCAGACAGCAGTGGAGGATCAAATCAGTCTGACTAAAATTCAGAGATACTTGAGTAAGTTAAAGAACTTTGGACTGAAACAACTATGATGCTGTAGAAAACATTAATGCTTCTAGCATTAAAAATCCAAAAAGTGTTTTACTCTCTACTTTGCCTCATTTAGAAAAAAAAGAGAGAGGTTTGTTTTTAAATGGATCAAGTAACCTGAAATTACTTTTGTGTCCTCATATTTAAGCATGAAGGTGAAAGCGGTATTCTTTCTCGTTGATCAGGGTTGTCCATCATGATCTGGTTCGCTATTAAAATGTTTTTCTCCACAGCCGTGCACAAGCAATGCAAACTATTATAGTCTTAAAACAGATTTCCTGGGTCAACCTAAGCTGCTTCTGAAATCAGTTCTAGAAAGGTGGTGAACACAAAACTGCCCTCATTTTAAGGCTGCAAACAAACAAACAAACAAACACACACACCTAATGGGTATTTCTGAGTCTGGAGTTAGAGCCCAAGGGCTTATCACCAATATACTACTCAGCAAGGGTCAGATTATTTTCATAAATCAAACCCAAATAATATCCTGAATTGTAAGTAAGTGGAGGTTGAAGTCTTAACTCCCACAGATTTAGGGCCATTTCTTTAATGATTTTCTATCTGGGATTCCACTCAATGCAGACACTGAACTACTTCTGTGTCTAAACACAAAGACTGCTCCTCCTCTGAAATAAAAGAGATACCTTTGTTGCAACAAGGGCAACAAAAATTACTTTCACCTAGTAAGTTTCCAAAAGCCGCCTTTAAAACTACAAAACAAGTTAAAACTAAACATTTTAAGTTCAACAAAACACTGGGGCAATTTTTTGCCAGGCACAGGTGATCTGCGTTAGTTACCTTGGTTGACTGTGGTGTTGAGAAGTTAAGCCAGGCAGGAACAAAGTCATGCTGCGCCATTTAGGTCCAGTGTCTCCCTTCAATAAAATGAGGCATCAAACCTCATGGCCAGGATCTGTAAATGAAAAGAACATTCCCCAGCTGTCATATTTTCCAAAGTGAAATAATCATACAATTTATTTCCCAAAGCTTGGCCTCTACAAATAGGAGGGGAAAAGTGCTGTGGATTTTCATATTATACTTAAGCATTTCTTTTTGCTGACTTTGTTCCTCTGACCAAAACAGGTAAGAACTTAAAACATTCCCAGTTACTTCCTGTTTACAATTAACACACCCATGAAATTCACGATAAGATGGGTGTGGAGGTGGGGAGAAAACAGAACAAACAGCATAGAAACGCCATACAACGCACAATGTGTAAAACCGGGACATGACAGAATTTGGAGTACGCTCCTTCCTTGCTCATTGCCTCATAGGCTACAAAGGGGTGATCCCTGCACGTTTTATTCCGGAGGCTGTAAATCAAATATGACCAAACCAATGATGTTAGACATTAAGGGCAGATCAGAGACCTGAAAGCCAACCAAATGGCAGCTCCTGCACCCCCAACTTAACAACTGCATCCAGATCCATTAACTTCCACGCACCAGGCAACACCCTATGCTAAAACTGCTTTCATAGCCAAGAAACCAAATGGCTAGAAACAGAATGCAAGCCGGTTGAAGGATATTAATGGAAGTTGAACTAAAGACCAGCTGAGGCAACTCTCTGAGGAATCTGAAACCAAACTGTTCTTTCCAACACGTCACAGCAATTTCCACTGCTCAAAATGATGAAAATTCCATTGTTGCTCTGTATAACTGAAATGTACCTGTTACGTACCCGGAAGGTTCTCCAGTTTACCATTCAGCTTTATTTTTCAACTTTATCTATGAACAAGCCAAAATTACCTAAGAAAAGAAATAAATACATACGACCACTTACTCTGAGTTTGGCCTCTGCAGTCCAATGTCCTCAGCTTCTGTGCTTCACTGACCTTTGGGTTCCTCCCTTCCCCACCACGCTGTAAGGCCAGCCTTGAGGCAGCAGTGCGTCTCGAAGTGGAGCACGAGAGGCCGCACTTCGTGCCAACTGTGCCCTTCACCCCCTCAGCTGCTCATTTTAACCTCTTTTTGCACTCTTACTTAAAAAAAAAACAACTAAGAAGGTAACTAATTTTTTTAAAAAAGCCACGACCACGTTCACCTCATTAAATTTCCTCCGGTTGCGGTAGGACAGAAGTCAGCCTTTACATCACAAAAAGGTTTGTCAAGCTTGCATGACAGCATTCAGAGCAACACCATGGTTAATACTGAACAGATACACTCAAGTCTGCTGGATACTTCATGATCTGCAGCAGATCAACCTGAACGCTCTGGAAAAAGGATGATGTTACGTAAAAATGTTTGCCTCAAATGCTGAGATCTAAACAAGAAGCATCTGCCCAAGTGCTCTTAAAATATAAACTTCATTTTTATCACATACATCTGCTAAAAAAAGGTATATTATTTTAAAAAAAAAAAGAATGTTAGGATATACTCTGGTCTTCACGTAACTTGGTTAACGCTCCACAGAGCTAAGCACTACTTGACAGAAAGCTCAGAAGCAGGCACAAATGTTTACCTCCCCGTTTTTCACCATTTACATGCTGAAACATAGGTCACATGAGCAAAAAATGTCAGCTCCAAAAATAACCTTTTCTACTCTATTTTTTGTAGACTGGGTGCTGCTTTTAAAGGGACACAGTTATTCCACAAGAGGTTCTTGTTCTACAGTGGAGAGTTCACTTCTGGGTCATAGCCCTCTTCCATCCAAGAGGTGGGACAGGAACTGTAGTCACTATAAAAAACAAACAAAAGCCCATCAATACAAGAGCATCAACACGACAAAGTATGACCAGAGAGAAGAACAAGAGAAGAAACTGAGCAACTATAGTGCAAGTGCCAACAGCTATTTGGTCTCTGATCAAAACAAAACCTGAAATAAATTCATTAAAAAAAACACCATGAAAAACCCCCACAAAACAAAAGGTCCCCGAAAAAGACATTTTTGCTTCTGAATGATCACTTCCCAGATTCAGTTTACAAAAACTGCAATACAAACAAGCTGAATCAGAACAAAGGGAAAAGTGGAGAAACCGCGTGCAGCTGATGAAAGGATTCCACACTTCAGAGCGATTTTAAGACCTGCTGCTAAAACAGACTGCAGGTAGGCTTGGCTTCATCTCCTCTGAGCACCCACATCACTCCTCACCTGCTCCAACACAGCCAGACCCCTCTCTCAAGAGATTCACAACAGCAATACACCCGGTATTCCATTAACTCCTCCACAGAAAATACCAACCATAAAAAGTGAGTTTTTCTGCTACAGCCTCTTTTCCCCTGAGCCATCTTACCTCACCAGAAGCAAACTGATAGGTTTACTGCTTCTGAAGCATCTGAAAAAAGTTTTGTTACTGCTTTGATGCCATCAGCTGTTTCTCAGGATCCTTTTAGGTGTGCCTTATTGTGCCTTTACATTTCGACTTACATTTGAGTTTGTTTCCTTGTTTGGATAGGGTTCCATTCTTTGATCAGATTTGGTTTTTGTTGCACTTGTTTTGCCATTCTTTAAGTATATGGATTTTAAAATAAAATAAGACTGTCTTGATAGAATAACGACAAAGAGGGGTTAATAAAAGAATCAGCATCTCTTTATCCTGTGGGTCATTCCCTTTAATGAAACTCCTCATTTTCCTATAATCTTTTCTTTCTGGAACTGTATGTTACTGTTGTGTGTGGGAGTTTAAAGAGGGAAACATTTTTGCACCCAAGCTGTGAGCCATGATCACATTTCTGGAAGCAGAGTAACAAGCAGCAGCCTCACCACCCCTACAAACGATCAGACAAGGTGAGGCAAAACCAGAGTGGACACGGCCACACATGATACTGACCTGGGAGCTTTCCGAGGATCCCACCCTGTACCGCAAGCTAGAAAGTGTCACACGCTGCCAACAACAGAAATGCTAACCTATCAAGAGCTGGTTTATATTAAAGGGTAATTCTTCAGTGGATAGGGGCATGCTGGAACATCCACTGCAGACAGAACAGTCTTCCCATCATGCTGAATTCAGCACAGGTACAAAACTCCTTCAGGTGTGACCTTCTGAGGCTGCTACCAAACACGTGAGGAGGAAGTAGGAGATAAAACAGGGACAAAGCCAATGCATTTGACTGTATTTAACAAGATTCATTACTTCTGAATAAATAAGCTTTTCATATCAAACTGTATAGCAATTAAGCCCTGTCAAACTATCGACAGAAGTCATATAACTTAAGAAGTTGATTTAATGGACCTTGAGAATGATTCACAGTGATGTGAAAAACAGACCTAACCAGAGCAAAGCCCACAGAGAACTGCTCTCTGGATTTAAGGGTTATCTAAATCAATGAACACCACAGAATCAGAACTCTGAAGCAGGGACTAGGTCTGAGTACACAACGAAAATAACACCACCACAGAGGTACAATACGCAGGTTCCACTTCACCAAAAGAGGTTCCCAGTACCTTTGGAAAGGGAAATCGAAAAGGAAAGCACATCAACAGTTTGCAAAGCTTGTGTTGCTGCAAGGTATCTTTTTATATTTCAGCACAATCCAAATCAAGGTGAAACTCTTTGCAAAACGTTGTCAACTTAGAAAAGATTCTGCAGAAGATTCAGGTCTCCTAAGCTGCTATTCTGGTATCACTGTTCGCACCAGTGACCAAGGCAGTTCGTTAGGGAGCAGTCTCCAACGTGCATGTAGTCCAGTGCAACTCCCAGTCATGACATTTTGGGCTGGTGACCAAGTCTTGCAAACATCTTGCTTGCACAGTCAGCATTAACTAGGCACTACTGATCAGAAAACTTTACACTTGTTAAAGGACTGACCTCCACATCATCTCAAACCTTATAACAAGTTTTTGATACTTCTGTAAGCGTTATTCTGAAACAATCTCACTTGTGGGTGTCGCACTTTACTGCACTGAAGTGGCAGTAAATTAAAGCAAGAGGCTTAAATTAATCTCTGCCCACTTCTCTTCAGGCAGTGTAGGAAAGGCACACTTCAGATAGTAAATTCAAAGTCACTTCTTGAGCTCTTTCAAAGCTGTGTTTCCTGGCACAAGCCGGGTACCAAAGGCTATTTGCCAACACGCTCATGCTGACACAGCCTGCAGCTGGCTACTTATTTAGAAAGAGGCATATATTACACTATATACATACATATACTTATCCTCAGCCATCGCCTTCCTGTGCACGTAATATCACAAAAAGAACAAGGTACGTGACATTAAAATGCAATACTTTTTGCTAAGGCAAAAGCTCGCTGATAGATGAAGTGTTGTAAATGATACTATTGCTGAAGCTCTTCAGTGGCCAGGATTAGCCCACGTGCCAGGGTTCGCAGTCTCCTCTCACGCACACTCCGAATCCTAACATAACACCTTCAACCTGCCCCAGACCACTTCCATAACCTACCACACCACTGACAACAGTAACACCGCAAAAATCACAACGGGCGAGACCCAGAGCATCTCAATTAACTTCTCTGACAGCAACCTACAACAAATTCTTCAGGGGAAAAAAGTGCAACGAGCAAATAACACCAGGGCTCTGTATTATAGTTTATTACCAGTCAGTGCTTCTATCCTTACCTGTTGAATTGCTTTCATTGTAAACACATTAATACATTTTTGCCTCCCAAATGAGAGGGGAGAGAGTTTATCTGTGTTTTGTGCAAATCTGTGGCTATAAAAACGCCAGCCTCTATTCAACTGGACGTTTTCTTCTGCTACCAAAGTGCCAACCACGCTCTATTCATTTTTTCACAACACTCACGATTGTATACGTGATATACACACTCATCAAGTCATCCAAGCCACGTCACACTAACTGTGAAAGCTTTCCTAGCCTTCACCATATCTTCTAGATGCAAGGTCACCAAAACTGCATGTAACACTCAAGATCTGGGAGGATGACCAATTGATACAGTGGCATCTTTTTAACCTTTCTTCCTATTACCTAACATTGTTTCTTTTTTTGGTTACTCCACAGAACTGAAGTGACCTTTGCCAGCTACTCAATAATGAATAGCGTGAAGAGATTCCTCCAAGTACAGGTGGGATCTGCGTTCCTCTGGCCATGCCCATGAATGTCTGTGTGGAACCAACATTCATGCGCTCCCCGAAGGTGAAATTCCCAGTTCTTCCCACACTGCATCCACAGATCAGTGGAACTGCTCTCTGCTTCACTGTGGAAAACAGCAAGGACAAAGATCATCCCCAGTAGCCACTCCCAGTTCCAGGAAAAAAGCCAACAGAAGTGCTTGTCAATGCAAATTTAGTAAATTCTCTCTCTCCTTTTAAATGAATTGACGTTTGAGTTACTTCTGGAGATACAAATCATAACAAGGAAAATATTACCATCACTAAATGACACGTTTTATAAAGTCATACCTGCTTTCAGGACAATAAAATCTGCATTCATGAGCTTTGGTGGAAAAAAAAGTTTGTCTGTCAGCTAACCCAGAATATTCTTTCCCTGACCAAAACGCGTAAGATAAGGAACGTAAAGTACATCAAAAACTAAACTCTGTATTAGCACTTGGGTTCCACTTGCTAACAGTTCTAATTAACCTTTAAAAAATAATTTCAATTACCAATTTTTACATATTGCACTAAAAATGTTTTAACTGTTATTTCATAGCAACTTCTTTTTTTTTGTTATAGAAGTACTTTTTTCCCTTGGTAAGCGCTAGACTGTCATATCCAAATATCCTTCACTAAGTCATTTAACATGCAAGTGGAAATGATACTCCTCACTGAGCCAAACAAACAAGTGAACGTTGTCAGATGCCCTTCCGTATTATCAGATTTCATTGTGCATTTCTCTATTAATATGTACTCAATATTAAAAGTCTGACATGAAAACGGAAGCAACACACGAGGATATGCAACTTGAAGAAGAGGCACAGACTGCAGTAAAGAACACGCATAGTCCAGGACAAAACCCACACGCTCCAATACACCATTAGTGAGGTTCTTGCTGCGTTGCAGTTGAATATAGTTACACACTTGTTTTAATCCTTCTGTTAACTTTCATTTCTACTCCTAACACTGATCAGAGTTAATCTCGAAACCACAGATAGTTTCTAAAGCTTTGATTCTCAAGCTGAGCTTTCCACGTATCCCTGACAGTAGGAGCCAAGGAGGTATTCAATACGCCAAGGCCTACGCCAACCAGAACGCAGGACTACAGAGAAGCTCATCAAAGACCCTGAGCTGTGATACGAAGTTACTCACTGGGAATGGATCGAGATGTTTCAAAACTCCCGATAAGGCTAATTATGCGTTTTCTTAGAAGTGCATGTTTTCCTATTACCTCCTCTCCCATCTCCTGTCTTGGCCTACAGAACTAAAAGCTCAATGGGAAGCAAAATGTGCCCTGAGATAAAGGATGGCCTGCCACGCCGTGCTGGTGTGGCAGCAGCGTTCTCACCTCTCCGGGAATACCTGCAACCAGGGCTTCTCACCTTCGCTCACGTTACTGCAGTGCATGTTTCTGAAGCAGACAGGTTTTACTGGATGCTGCTTCTGCCTCAGTGTTCCTTGCAAACCTCCTCAGGTCCCTAACACCTCTGCTTTGTGCCCAGCATCCTATTAATTACATTAATCCCATTTCTTGCCTCCTGCAACAGGAAATCACAAACACTTGGAGCCTCCTGCAGAAAACCAGCGCCTAAAAGTAAACTTTTACCCTTTATTATACGTTTATCAACCCAGCTAACAGCAGCTGTAAAAGGTGGCAGGAACAACAGCCATCTATCCCTGCCACAATTTCAGCTCACTTCACTGGATTTTTATGTATTTATTTCTCTAAATAGAACATGTTTACTTAAAGGTAAAGATTGTCTTTCTAACTGGCCAACTCAATTGGGATTTCAGTAATATTCCTAAAGATCAGGGCCAGTTGGGTTGCAAAAGCATTCAGAAAAATTAGTGAACAATTTAATGGATGCATAAGGCAGAACAGAATTTACTTCCCTCATCAGTTTTCTTTCTGTGCAACTCAAAGTTATTTAATCAAGCAGATATGCCTAAATACACACAACAGACCTTTCCACGTAGCTACTCTTCAGAGTGTCATTTAACAGGTGCAGATTAGTTTATTATAAATAACTAATACCATATGCATTCACCAAAATACGACCTAACAACTTCTGATTAATCTAATACATTCACAGAAATACCAACCCACAGCCTGGAGTCCAACCTAGGAGGAGTCAAAAGCAGGCTGCTGACTTCCTTAAGGACATCAAAAAGCCACACATGAAATGTCATTATCCTGCTTTCCAAAAAAGCAGAACATGCCTTGGTCTTACTATTATTGGAAACATTTTATTGAATAAGATAATCATATTTGGGCGCACAGCCCTTTTAAAATAACGTGATTACAAACCTTCCTTCAACCTCGCATGTATTACTAGGCCTTATTATAAATTACTCGAGTGCAGCATTGCTACTTCAAGAGCTGCTGTAACAACTGTAAGCTACATCTTCTCAAGTTGAAATAGTTTATTTGCAGTTCACCTACATAAAGTACGTACAAAACAAGCTTGCTTTCCTTTTGCTTTCAACTTTCATGAATACAAGTGTCTAGACACACCTTCCATCTGCCTACATGACTGCAATGGGGCTGCCTTAGAGAGGACAAATGTAGCTGTTCCAGAATGGCATGTACAACTGGTAGTGCTCACACACCTGAGGTATTATGCACCAGATCTGTTTCTTTTCATATCACACAGCTAAACTCCCAAAACAGTTACCTGAATATAAAGCACAGTTCTGTTAATTAAAAATACTGTAGAAAACGTCGCTTAAATTGTATCTGGCTGCTGAAAAAAATCTAGCATCTAAAAATGCAAAGCATCACTAATATTAGATTTTCTAGAATTATGGAAACAGGAGCCCATTAAAACACTAAATGACAGATTAAAATGTTAATCACGTACTAACCCCAAATCTTCCCAGATACAGATATTAAAAGTTCTTGTGAAAACCAGCTATCACTGAAGGATTAACACCTTGTTTTTCAAGTTTAAAGCAAATGAATCTATCTTGCAGAATCATCAAAACTGTTTTGTGTTCTAGAAACAACACTGCAAATCTATACATTCCAAGATGAGAATGTGCCAGAAGCCTGTCCACACTAAAGTTTATCCAGAGTAACAGGCTGGGGGTGGGGGGAAATACTATTAACTGCTATGTGTCTGACTGCTTTTGCAAACCAGATGACTACAATGAACTGAAAACAGGCTAAGAAAGGTCCATACCTATACTCCAAGTTCTTTTCTCTACTGACAGTCCTCCCACTGGCGACTTGTACAGCACTGCTTCACAACCAACCTATCCACTTCCCTGCTTACTTTCCATTTCTCTAAGGTCATGCTGACCGAATCTTGCCTCCAAAACTTCTCGAACAAATACATGTACCCGCCCAATCACATACCTTGCAAAGCCTTAACAGCCTGGTCTTGTGAATACGTGCTGACATCCTGAACGTGGCAAGGTTAGGGTAAGGAGATGGGGTTTTTTCTTTCTTCTTTTTTCTTTCTTAACAGCAATCAAAGATACAAGGGTATACAAGTGTAACATAATCAAACAACAGAAAACAGTGACCTCTAGGACTGTGATGTAGGAAAGATTTTCCACGGAATAAGAAAACACCTCTGACAAAAACATCACCTTCAGCAATGCTATGGATTGACTGAGGCCTGCCCTTCCAACCCCAGCCGATCCAATCTTCTGCCAGCAAAGGCATCACCATGTCACTGGTGGGTCAACAGTACTGGGTGCACTGAGGAGACCACAGAACCAAAGCCACCAAGCTTGTCTTTGGGAGCAATGTGTATTCAACACAAAAGCCCAAAGCACATTTTGGAAAAGAGCATCTGGGGATCCTGTCCAGGAGCCTGTGTAAGATGGTAAGGCTCTGAACCTCAGCCAGTGAGTGTGACATACTGCAACTGAACCATTCGACTGGGTTTTGATGAGTTTGGTCTGAGTACCAAGATAGGACCATCTGAAACAATTCAAGAGGCTCAACTCCTTACAAGCACTGAATGGGGACAGCACAGACTTTCTAGATATTATGCCTAACAACAATTATTCCTGGATGTTTTATACTCTGTAGCCATTAGCAATACTGCCATCCCTTCTGCCTCTCTCCTGTGCCACTTAAGATTCCACTTCCCTCCAACATCCCTTTACCAGTCTTAAGTACAGTTTATGTTAGAGAGCTATGGTATTTACCTGAAATATCAAAACTTGCTTGCTGCTCTGCCCTACTGCAGGGAGCAAGGTTTCAGGGACTGTACACATCTCTATTAAACAAGTGTATCTATTGACATTGCTGGTACAAAACAAAGGAACGTATTTTAAATAGTATTAGGCTTTAAATGTCAACAATGTTCTGAACTTTCAACCAGCTTTAGCATCTTATTAAATAAGGTATTTTAAATCTGGAGAAGGTATTCTGCTAATTTTAATCAAATCCAAAGGTCTTTTTAGCTCTTGAAGGGAACAAAATCAAACATCTATTTTGCAGTGCACTTTGATCTGCAGACCTTTTGAAAGTATCTGAGGTCAAGATAAGGTTCTGCCCTGAACCTTACAAAGTACACCACCTTGTTGTGGCTGCCTTTAAAGGTATCACTGTTCTCCCCAAAACCTCACCACAGATTGAGTGAAATAGCAACGAAGAGCCTATCCACGTGGTCTGCCTAAAGCTCTAATGAACAAAGTCAATTCCATTGCTCAGTAGCACACACCAGGATAATGTTCCCCATCATAAGGAAAGAATTGCAAATATGTAATTACTGGCTTATCCCTGCTGCATACTACGTACCTCCTGCCTACCTGTCTCCCAGAGAGGGAGACAGACCCTAAGCAGAAGTAAGCAGTTCTCCAGTACCTAAAAAAAACCAAAACCAAACCACAAAACAAAACCCAATGTGATGGGTATTTCCCACTAAGGGTATTTTATAACCCAGAATTCTACCAGGGTTACTATTGCCACTATAGCACATTTGCATTTAAATGTATTCCATTTGGAGCTCAGAAAAACATATTTCCTTTGGAAAAGAGCATCAAATGCAACCAGACTATTTATCAAATATTTGTGTCAAGGCAAGAGAGACTGTAAATCAAATACAAGGAAGTACAGATCTGCATTCCAGATGAAGAGTAAGAGAGTAGAAGACATATCACTTGCAAAGAGGAAAGAGAACTGAGAGCCAAAGTAAACACAGAAGGACATTCAGAAATAAGAGACGATTCTCCTAAGGTATATTACAGTAATTTTCCCCCTTGAGACCATTATCCCAGCCCTACAAGACCAGTACTACGAACTAGGAAGGGTGGTACACTCCACTCACAGGGATCTCCTGCCCAAGACAACAGGCCAAGGCTGGGGGACTAAGCCTGCCCTCTCTGCCCCTCCCTCCACTTGGATTATTTCCAGACTACTTTACCTCAAGACCAGGAAAACATGAAGAAACTCCACATTTATTTGTCTGTGACTAGGACACGACAAAGACCTGCTCACTCAGCACTTGTCAGCATGTGTACACCACATGTAAAGTTTACATTTTCTGCTATGTTTTTCACTCTGATAGCTTAAAAATTTCACACTTTCTCTAATTAAGTACTACCAAACGTCAATGCAGAAAAGTCACTGAAGCCAATTCAATTTAAAACAAGTCCTATACATATAAAATAAACTGCACAAATAGTTAATATTCCATCTGTTTTGTCTTGGCTTAAGAAAAAACAATAAAAGAAGGCGAAAAATAAAAGGAGCAAGTGATCCCTAATCCTGTGAGCTGATGATTTGCTGCAGCTGGCAGGTACAGCCTCTTCGGATGTTCAGTGTTCTGCTGGAGCTCTCTGTGATCTGGTCTGTGAAACAACAAGGTGTTGTCCAGCTGGTTTGAGCTCCATCTTTAGATCTCGCAGAGAATTATTGAGCTGTTATTCTGCAGGTACACTGTGCAGGCCACGAGCTAAACAGGGTCGTTCTTCTCCTACTTGAGTGTCTTACAATAAACTAGGAAATACGAGGAAAACATCTAGGGGAGGAATCTTCAGAGGCTGCACAGTTCATCATATAGAAGACTTTAGCTCTACCCTCTTCCATCAGATGTCTTCGAGATTAAGCAAAGCAACACCTCCCTCCACCAATCTGTACAGTGATCTCCAGGCCGCAGAGCTGCAGGGGTCCAAATCTGATCCTAACACATCTCAGAAAGTATGAGGAAAACAAATTTGTTATCAGCAGACTAGAATTCATTATGTAGCTGTTCATACCTCCACTGGAATATCTTTCCAGAAGCTGTAAATCAAAGGAGATGAGCATCCCAGCACTCTCCAGGGTATCTCTACAATCTGTTTTGGTTGTCCCTATGGCTTGAAAGCCTGTCCCCCACACCTAATGCCCAACGTAAATACATTCTGCTGCAATCTCAGCCCATAACTACTTGCTGACTAACCCCTCCTTGCTGATACCTTCTAAGACACCTTTACTTTTCTCCAGAGCAGTACTTCAGTGTTCCCTCACCGAAAGGCAATCTTCGCAGGTGGTGGGGTATTTTTTGGGGGAGATGGAGGAGGGAGGAACTCCCATAGACCATCCTGTAGCCAAGCACTGTTTGGCAGCAGAAAAAGGATACATAAGATACATATTCTAGGATCAAACATAGTCACGTTTTTTAAAAACACCCTCCCTCTCCAATTTTACTATTGAAGCTACAAGCTTTTAAGTTCAAAGCGCTGATGTTGAAAAAATGGATGTGACCCACCTACCAAGCATGACAGCTTGCAGGCAGCGACAGGATGTCAGAGCTGGCTCCCAGTTACACCTGCAGGTAAGTTTTTAAGCTGCTTGGATCACCTGCTGATGGCTGATGAAATACAAGATGTATAAAACCATTCTAGAGCTAAACAAGAAAAGTTTTTCCCCAGTCCTCACTCAGAGGTTCTCTCTTTTACAGATCTTGTTACCCAGCCACAACTTTCCCAAAGCATCACAGTATCACAAACTGAATGCGATATTTTTTGCTGAAGACCCACCACTCCTCAGCAGAACGGAAGAACTGCTTCATTCCCTGATTTACAATGCTCTTTTATATGTTCCAGTATAACAAGTGAATTCTTACGACAGTGATGCTGCTGACTCATGACAATTTAGGAATCACTGCAACCCCTAAACAACCCCCAGTGCTCCCACAGAACTGCTGCCTAGCCAGCTGTTACTTGTCTGTGTGAGGTAGTATTTGTAAACGCAGTCATCTGAACCCATCTACACCGAAATGGCTGAAAACAACGCTATGGATTTCAGACCATTTCTTGAATTTGTCACGATCACGTCATCTCTGTGTTCTGCAAGAATATTATTTCAATGTAGAAAGTGAAAACACCAGAGTGTATGACCCAGGACAGACTCCCTGATGTGAACACTCTTCTCTTGGCAAGTCCTGTCTTCTCCTCGATGGTGCGAGGGGAAGCGCCCTTCAATGCTTTTTGGTATTTTGGAACTTTTCCCACCCCCACAGGCTCTCAGTTCCCTAAATACTGTAAGGATCCAATCCATAAGGCCCAGCCAACCTGAAGACATTAAAGCTGTCAGTAACCTGTTTCTCTACTTCAGCTAGAGTTCAAAGTAGAGAAAAGAGAGTTTTCCCAACTAACAGTCGAGATCACAACACACTCAACATTTTCAGGGTAAGAGGGTTCCCTTGCTGAGTTTTTTTAAGATTAGCACCAAAGGTCTTGTCAGACCACCTCACACGAATCCTGATTAATCCCTTGATGATGGATGACGCATTGGAACACGATGGCAAAACAGCCCTTTCTGCTAGAGACCTGCTGTAATCTTTACCACACAGATTCACCAGCAAGTCTCTGAACACCACCAATTTCTGTGCCCAGATACCTCCATGGCAGACTCAGCCCTTTATTTACAAGTTAATTGTTCACAAGCTGCAGATGACAACATGACAAGAGAGTGACGATCACTACACATGCTCTGTATGTTGCAACCATGCTATGAGGGTCACAGACATCCAGTAAAGCAGCCCGTGCCATGCTAAACCTGCATCTCCACAGCCAGTCATTCTTGGCCATACCCCTACCCACCTTGACATTTACTATCTACCTGAACCTAGAGCAGACACTCAAGGTAACACTGCTCCAGGGAAATTAATGTAAAATTCTTCATTTCTTCCTGTATTGGAAAAAAGAGATTCCTAAAACCAGGGACATGCTTTTAGACGTGATATATGCACACATCTTTGCTTATTAAACGCCACCAACATTACACCATGAAGCTGTGATGTTCCTTCCAGGGTAGGAGATAAGAATATGAAAACACTGAACTGGAAGCGATAACAACGTTCAAGGAGGAAAAAACAAGAACAAAACACAAAAAACCCCACCAAACATCAGCATTTTTGCTAGAACGCCTGTAAATCCCAGAGCTTCAGTAGGCCCTGGTGAACTCTCTGGTGCACAACAGTCCCTGAAGCACAAGGTCACACACTGCAGAATATTCGTTTCTGAGCATCATTTACTGCAGAAAACCTCAGTTATGTTTGGGTGCACTGGTTTGAAGCCAGCTTTTTTTAAAGGCAGACCTTGAAAGTGCAACTATTTCAGATTAACCATTTAATGGAACTGCATACACCAGCACTTTGCAAAGCCTTTGAGTGCTTAATTACAGAAAAGTCTAAGCAGCATGAAGCGTTAAAATTCTTCTGCTGACACTTCTGAAGGTCAGCTGGAGAAAGCAGGAACCTAAATAGTTAAGCCCGCTTTAATCAAGAAATGCCAGCTTGGAGCGAGAGAGGCTGATCACTAATAAGTATGATTAATTGAATTGATATGCTTCCCTTCCCACTGTCATGCTACTGGCCTTGCCTAACCTAGAAACACAGACTGCACAGCGTTCGCACACGCACGTACGGGGCGGTGGACATTTAACCACTATCAATCCCTACCTGAATCCACTCCCAAAAATGTATATTTATCTTCTGACCGTACGGTAACTCAAAGTTTGGCACATTTTCACAGGAGCATATTAACTTACAGAACACAAGTTAAACAACATCCTGGCATTCATGAAGTATTCTAAGCAGGGCCTTGTTTCTGCCAACTTCACTGCTTTTCATCAAATCTGACAAGTAAAGAGAACACGCACTTCAATTACTCTTACTGAAACAAAAGCCACATACGGTTTAGTTTGTATCCTGGTCACTCCATGAGCGACAGTGAAATGTCTGCTTACACTGCTGTGTTAGCAGAACAAAATCTAAACCACTCCTGCCTCTACAAAGAAATTAAATTAATATAAAACTTTAAAATCCCCGACAAACTTCCTGGTACGCACACTACCTCACCAGCTGCAAAATTCAGTAGCTATGACCTTTACCTGTGTAAGTTACCACAACAGTCAGCCCGTGGTTATGTTTTTAGAAAGCCACCAGAAAAAGCTGTATCCATGCAAGAGCAGCCAGCCCTTCACTGAAGAGAGGTGCTGTGTGTTTAGCTCCAGTGAACAGTCAGCCCTTTTCAAATCTGCTCAGACAGACAAATGGCTGAAGCGTGCCCTGAAGTACACTCCACAACTCCATCAACTCGGTATCTACACAGCTGACTTCAAACATCTTGCAGCACTGAAATTAAGTTGAAAAAGTAACTTTAGCTCTTGAGCCAATGGTTTCTGTTCACTTACTAAAGACAAGAACTACATTATCTGACACCCCACACCCCTGAAGAAATTCACAGACCCAAACACAGTATTTTTCTGTATTAAAAACTATCCCACAGCTCTTGAAATACTTTTAAATTTCATTACAATGCTAGTGAAGATTATTGCTGTAGTGACTTAATTTTCTAATTTAAAAGAGAAATTTCAAGAGGTGGTAACACCATGCACAAAGCGGTCACATCTGCAAGACAAGGTGACCGTGCCGTGCAAAACGTTCCCAAAGTATTTCTCTTGACTATTCAGAAAGTGAGCACTTCCACTGCATTTGTTACATGTAACATCTGCATTCTGCTCCTCTTGCAGCCGACACATCTGCAGAAAAAACAGGACTTGTTTGTTTTTAAATGGCATCTGCTCCCTGCGTATTTTCACTTCAAGTCCTAGTATGTTACCTGCAATGGAAACTTCTGTGCCATATAGGATTAAGAAAACAAACCAGATGAATATAAAACACAGAGGCTGCACTTCCCTACAAATAGCTGAAGAAAAAAAAAAAGGAAATATCACCTGAAGCTTTTCTATTCTAAATACAAAACTTCAGCAAGTCCTTCTTAAGGTACTTTTCTCTAGAAATGATCAGAAAGGATATGAGAGGAAAAACTGCTCTTCTTAAACCTGGTCATCTAATAACACTGCCCTACACCCGCTTCCCTCCTGAGTCAGACACTGGCAGTTTGCAATACCGGGCTACAAATGGATGAGCGCAGGAACCTTTCACCAAAATATCAGCCGTATTCATTCACCAAGTAACATTTGCATCAGCTTTTTTCTTAACCACCTAACACTTTTCTAGAAGCAGCGTCAACTCCGCAGTAAACTCAGCTTTGATGGCTCTTCAGTTATCTCAGCTGTTTTCTCATCTCCATACCCTACTTTGCAGTTTCCATACTTCCCCCAGTCATTCGCAACGTTTCAGAGTGTTATCAACATTACTAACGCTTGTGTCACTCAGGCCTCGGGGGCGGGCAAGGGAAGGCTCACATACCTGATCGCTAACATAAAAAGATTTTTAAGCAATGCTCTTACAATTCTGCCATTACTTGCAAGGATTTAAACAGCAAGCGTTCCTCTACAGCTGTTTAAAAACTCGTAACTTGCGCAGACACCCACTAACCACTCCAATTTTTCTAAAACAGCTCACCACTAAACTAAGTTGAATGCAAAGTCTTAAATGCATCCTTGAAATGCCAAGTGTGAACACGGCTGTTCTGATCAAGCCCAGCTACAGCTGCTTAAGTTAAACCACGCAAGACGTTAGGCCAACCGGGCATCGAACACCCCGGACACACAGAAACAACTTGCACGACAGAAAAAGCCACCTTACGCTCACGCCAGGCGCTGTTTTCCTGCGCGCAGACAACGAGAGCCATCTGACAAGTTTCCCAGCCCGCGTTCGCCCTGGCCCTCGCACAGGTCGGCCGAG
>NW_010164330.1:42371-55819 GCF_000695765.1 Mesitornis unicolor | reverse complement strand
AAATCCTTCTCCCACCCCCACTGACAATTACATCACCTGAGGCTCTGCAGAGCAGCACTCTGGAAAAGTCCCAGTCTGGACACAGCAGCCGGTGGGAGTGGGATGCAGGAACTGGATTCAGGAACACACAAATCATGATCGGAGGCAGACAAACTAACAAGGTTCTGCTTGAACTTCAGCCATTGCAGAAGCAGAAGAAAGTAGAGGGCAGAGAAGGGGCCAAGACCCTCGTGGTCCCTCAGCTTTGTACTGAGTATGACATATATGGGATGGAATACCAGTTTTGGGTCCGCTCCTCCCCGCAGGTACAGATATGGCACATGTGGTGAGACAGTGGCCTTGTCATTGTTTACATAACATACAAGCATTTATCACCTGTAGAAGTGAACACTGTCTGGAAAAACATGCCATTTTAATATCAGTAATAATAAAATCAGGCCCATTATGCCTTGATTACAATATACAAGTAATTTTAGAGACTCACCGAAACAAGTGTTCCTGTTCTAAAACAGTTGAAAACTGAACATTTCTGAGAACTCATCTCTGATTCAATAGTTAGGCATGTGCTCATTCCAATGATATTGGTGCTATTGTTCACATGATTGAACAATTGACTCATCAAAAATAGATTTATCTTTACCTTGTGAAATCTCAAGCAAACTGAGAGAGCTTAGCGTTTCATAGAATTACAGAATCAGAATCATTAAGGTTGGAAGAAACCTCTAAGATCATCAGATTTATTTCTGTTTGTCTTTCTGTGCATGTTGAAATAAATATGTCATGTTTATGAGAGGGACTAAATAATACCAGTGCCTTGGATTTATACCCACTTTATTTCACAATGTTTGGCAGTATTTGGTGGAGGGATAGAATTTGAATAAAAAGAGAAAAAGGTTTGAAAGTGTTCAGATTCTCAGAACAGCCTGTGGCTAACCAGTCATGGGTATATGATTATTTTTTCCCTTGGTTTTTATTTTTCACTTCTTCCCTATATACTTAAAATCATATCTATACTTTATGGAGGTACAATAGAGGATATCCTTGTTGATACTTTATTTCTCTGGTGGAGGAGTTGAACAGGATGTAGAATCTCTTTTGTTTTAGCAAGAAATGGCAGAAGCAATGATAAGCTTTCCATGTTTTGAAGAACTGGTATATTCAACTAAAATTTAGAAGTGGTTTTTAAGATCAAAGAATTTTCTGGAGTCTAAATAACCAGCAGATTTCAAAATCCATATAGCAATATTTATTCTGGTAGTAACTATCCATATTAACACTTTGAATGTAGGGAGAAATGATGACTAGTTTTCCCCAAGTTCCAACAACTTATTTAACCTTTTTTTGCTATGTTCCTGTATGTGTAGTTTCATATCATGTTGACATCATTGGACAAAAAAAATTAAAAATCTATTCTAGGTAATGGAAAACAGGTATTTATTGTAATAAAAACAAGTCTTCTGAAAAGAGGAAGTTATTACAGAATTATGAAATTATTGTAACTGCTTAAGGATAAGTATTCAGCTCAACCGTATCTATTGTTTACCATTGCTAATTAGATCTTAATCACACTTGTGCCATTAGGGAAGTTTAGATTCCATTTATGTAGAGGGAGATCCTGAAATAGGGAATAATGTACCTGAAGTACATTATTCAACCTGACTATAAATTAATAAATATATTTGAAAAGTTCAATTGACTTTATATGAAATATTCTTTAATGTCTGCTTAAGTGGAAATTGATGTTCCCGGACCTCCACCTTGTCACATGTGAAACTAAGTTGACTTTGGATGTTTCAGGTACTTCTGTGGTGCAAGTTACAGCTACTGATGCCGATGACCCCTCATATGGGAACAGTGCCAGAATAATTTACAGCATACTTCAGGGACAGCCATATTTCTCTGTGGAACCAGAAACAGGTCAGGAAAATTGTCACTATTTCCATTTTCCATACTTTATCTTTCATTTTAAAAACCTTAGATCACCTGAAAAAAAATTTAAAAATAACTGAAATAATATTTATTTTATGCTTTTTTCCCATCATAATTTATAATTCTTATAATAAATATAAAAACTTAAGAGTTATTACAGCTGACATCATGAAACATAAGTAACTTTACAGTGGTACTATTGATTGCTTAAGGTTCTATGTAACAACATTTCTGATAAAAGCAAGAATAAAGCTTTGTGTACTAGAAAATGTTGTTCTTTTTTTCTTAATGATTGTACTTGGACTAATAAAAAGTGTTCTTTCTACTCATAAATGTTGTGCATAAATATTTTGAATAATTTTTAGCATGAAACTGCAAAGGGAGCTGTGATACAGAACTAATGTTTGTTCAACAAACAGCCTGAACTGAAGATTATATATAAAGCTTATGAACAGAAATTTGTATTTTAAAACATGAAATTAATAGTTTAGAAATATATTTCACAGACTAATACAAAAAATATGCAGCAGATTGCTGCCTGACAAAAAATAGACTATTAACAATTTCTGATAATTCTTTCTTTATTTAAGGCATCATCAGAACTGCTTTGCCAAACATGAACAGAGAGAACAGGGAGCAGTACCAAGTAGTTATCCAGGCAAAGGACATGGGAGGCCAGATGGGTGGATTATCAGGGACCACGACCGTGAACATCACTTTGACTGATGTCAACGACAATCCACCTCGATTCCCCCAGAGTAAGCTACATTTAATTGTTGCCTTGCACTGTAAGAGCTTCAAACTAAAGAGTTAAGCAATCACCATCTGGTTTAATTTAGAGTAAATCTAGATTATGGAGCACACATGAACAAAAGGCTTAGGTACTGATTTATTCACTATTATTAAAGCACTATATTAAATGTTACAGCATTTGTTTCTTAGGAAAACAGTTGCATGGTCAAATATAACTACAGCAAACCTGGAATATTTGCCAGTACTATGGGAAGGGGTTGTAGTGGACTCATAAGAGCATTAGAGAAATGTTTTTCTTTTCCCTTACCTATTGCTTAAATCCTATGCCCCTACTGGAAAATAAAACATGTAGTAATTCTAGATATGCAGAAATGTTTGAATTCTACTATCTACTTAAATATTTAATCATGAAGAACCTCAAAAAGAAGTTACTTTAAGGCAATCAAGCAGATTTGTACTTTTTCAGTTACAATATGACAAAACCTAATAGAAAATTTCCTAAAGTAAATTAAATGTCATTTAACTTTTGGTTTTTTACATCTTAAGTTTACCAAAGCTTTTTATAATGTTCAGCTATCAAAACTTTATATCCTCAAACCAAAATATAAAAAACATTATTTGTCTGCATGTAATATAGAAATATTAAGCTATGTAACATCAAACTTGTTAAAGGTTAAGCATATAAAATACATTTGAAGCCTTTTATATGTACTGAAGTTGTAGCATTTTTAAGATGGTTTGGACATTCTTAATAGCTAAAAGATTTACACTATCCTAACCACCTACATTTTCTTCTGTATAACTCTACTGAATCCAGCAGTTACTGATGATCAGCCTTCAGGCTCAAAATAACACAATCAAATGATTCTGAATTTGACATGCTTTTTATAACACAATTGAGTACATAATTCTGTTCAGTTTAATATTGTAGTTGATATATATGTGTTTAGCTAAGATGTTTATTAGCGTGTGATTTCATATACAGATTCAAAATTTGAAAAGCATGAACAACTGCGTACTTACAGATTGTGGATTTGCACACAGGATCTATTCTGGACAGAATTTATTGTTCATTTGCCATTTTCTGTTCTTACTATTTCCACAGGTTATTGATTTATTATTTGTCTTGTTTCCATTTTTATGTAGACTCTTATGGTAATTCCAGTGCTGTGTGGGTGAGGAATGCTGTATTACTCCTCTCTGGATGTATTGAGGAAGACTATTCAAAGAAGTGTCATGTTCAAAGCTTTACAGGAAAGCTAATTTCAACAGTTAAATTTGACAGTGTATAAGCATCAAAAATGCTTATTTATGTTCTTCTCTTTTTTTCCCCCTGCTTTCTTAGACAGTGTGCTAAATTAATACTGAGAATCAACTTTCTAGACCATTTTACATGACTTATCTGGCAGTCCAATGTCATATCTAAGACACATGAGGATGTGATGTGGCATCCCATGTGTGCATTTTTCTATTAATGTCAGTGTAAATTAGATGTGACCTTTACTTTAAATAAACTTTTTTCTTTTACTCTCATATGTTATTTCTGTTGTTGTTTTGTTTTGTTTTTCTTTCTACTTTATTTCTGCCAATAGCTTTGTTAGATATAAATGCATGTTTCACTGGAAATAAAAATAGACACATTTAGAAAGTGGACTTACTTGACTAGATATATGAAAGTAAAAATAGCTACTGATTTCTTAAAAAATCTTTGTACTTAATCTTAAAATGCAAATAGACATTATAATGGCTCCTAATTTTTATAGACTTCAATGAGACTACTGGAGTAATGTTTAAGTTAAATTATTCGTATTCATTCCATTAATAAAAACCAGATATGTATTAGGTTCATGAGACAATCATTCATATCAGTTTTATAAATTACCAGTAAAAATATTAGAAGATCCGTTATGTTTTCACAGGACTCAGCATATTACAACTACATGTTTCAATAACTTGTTTCATAACAGATTAAACTTCTCTCACAAGTAACACAGAATTGTGGAAAATTCTAAATGTTTTATTTTACCATACTTTCTCAGAAATACCTCTAAAAACAAAAGAGCCATTAATTCCTCTGTTGTTTAGCTCTCTTGTTTAGGACTCTTCAGAATATTATTCTCCTTTCAAAGATATCTTGAAAACCATATAGGTAGCAGCAGATTTTCTTCTGAGGAAACATGATAAAATGTAAAATATTATCAAAGTTCTGCACAGAAAGTACATCAAAGACCTCAGATATTGGATCTGTATTTCAGCTGTAATTTATCCAGGTGTTCTGAGAAGTAAGGAGATGGTGTTGACCAATGATAAATGGAAAATGTGGTTTATGGACTTAGAAGCCTGAGACTGGCTGAAACTCAGAGCATCTGAGTTATAGCAGCCCTTGTCTCCTCTGAGATTTAGCCTGTATGAAAATACCTCTCTAGAGATTTAGACTCTATGAAAATACCTACCTTTACATTATGTGCTTATTCAAGAGTAAATAGGAAGAAGGATAAACATGAATAAGATTGCTTTTTCATTCGTTATGACTGACAGAAGTATTTCCAGACACAAGTGTGTCGACTTTAATCTTCCATCAGATTTCCGCTCTTCTTAGTGTATGGAAAAGCTTTTCTTTTCCTTGATCCTCCCATTTTTATTCCTGACAGGCAAATGAAAGAACATCACTCACTGGAGTAAATGCAAACAGGAAATTACTCTGTGAAAGAAGTGAGAGAAAAAGGATTGACAACAGAGTTTTGCAAGAATAATTCTAGTTTCATGTAGGTTGTGTTCTGATACAGTGTCTAAAGCTTCACTGCATCCCATATTTAGTGCATTAAATGTCTTCAGTAACATTAATAATAAAATGAAGTGTCTCATACGACAGTAGAGATTTCTGTAGATGGATAGGTTAGACATAAAATTATCTGTCAGATTATGGGTTTCTGACTATTTTCACTTTCTGTTTCCACTACTCTATTAGCAGTTCAAGATATGAGCTCTTACCACTTTGTAGACTAAATTAATAAGTTGTGTATTGCAGTGAGAGTCAAATTAGTATCTACAAGCCATAGCTTGGGGATGTGGTTTTAAACACTGTAACAAAAATGTGGGGAATAGTTGACACACTATAAAACTAATTATAACATATAAATATTAATTGGGAAAAAAATGTGGTTTTTCACTATAGTTTTACATAACACTGCATAAATACTAAATGGGAGCAGACACTATTTTTTATTCTGGTTTTTTTTTTCAACCATTAGGCGATTACAGAGAGATTATATAATAACATAGCAAAGTACACAGATTTAGGAATTAGAGAAAGGTAATGAAAATGTCAGAGCAAATGCAAGATAAATCACTGGATTGAAACACCAAAATGTAACTGAGCAAAAATGAATTAATATAAATAGAGTGTGGAATGTGTATGGCCATAAAATAGTAATTCTGCAGCTGTATATCAGTTTTATATCAAAAGCTGCTTAAGTAAAATTATATGAAGAAATTAAATTTCAATATTTTTCATTCAATGATTAATTACAAACTATATGTGAATATGTGGGTTTTTTAATTTTGCTTCTTTATTTTTTCTTTTTTTCTTTTTTTTTTCTTTTTGAGGTTTGGCAAGCTATAACATAATGGAAAGAAAAAACTAGTTCTGTAGGATGAGAGAAAGTCAAATGTCCCAGTGAATAATAGGGGTTTCTTTCAGTGAGCGTTCCCAAAACCAAAACCACTTCCTTTGTCACTCAGTAGCTGTCATGTAATGTACTCTATTAAAAGACACTGGTAATCCTCAAGTGACTCACTTGTGCTTTCCCAAAGGTATAAGATCAAGTTGCCAGTGCCCTTCTTGTACTGCCTTGCCACTGCTCTTTTCCCGTGAATCTTCCTCATCGCACAAATCTAATAGCTGCCCTTTTGGATAAGCTGTTCAACTTTTTCGCATTGTGGCTGCTGGCCTTACTGATTCCACTTTTGTGTTGCTGTTAACTGAGCTGTCTTCCAAAACACATTTTACTTAGGAAGTTATTAAGTGAAACAGCAGATCATAGAACACTTAACTAAGGGCAGAGAAGAAAATGTTTTTCAGTAGTGCTTTGGTTACTTAAATTTCATCTGGAATGACATCTATATCTGCATTCACTTTAAAATAATCTTCTGAGAATTCTTCATAGTGTATTGTGTGTCCCACATGTTTTCCTACTGTATGTTCTGACAGATGGGACCAGAGATCTCAACCCTTATTTACGGTTTTCACAGTAAGGCTAGGACACAGAATAGTAAAATGTATGGTAAGCCATTTATTTCAATTTATTGCAGCATGTCTGAATGATGGCAGTTTTATTCCTATGTATTTTTTATCAGCTGTATGGCACCACATGAAATTATACTACTGAGATAGTTTTTAACACAAAACCAATATTGCAATGTTCATAAGCTTTAGTTGAGTACGAATTAACTACTTTAACAAATATAGACCTTCTGCTTTTGGATTTTCAAAAAACTATCCCTGCATTAAGATGTCATTCAATTTTATTTAATATTGTGTCTGACTATCTAATTTTGAAAGTTGAAATTGCTTAGAACTGGCCAGTGAAGTCAGGGAGTTCTGTTGTTTGTATTGCTTCCATGATAAAATAGACGTAAAATGTATCCCAAAGGATTTATCTTAGGTAATAAGGGGAAAAAAAGCAGAGTGAAACCTGAAAAGAACACAGAGCAGTCTTTCCAGATGGTGTTTCAGGAATGACATAGACAAAATGGCTTCTACAGGTATGTCAATCAAAAGGAATATTAAAGAAACTGTGTGTTCCCCCACCCCATCCTGATGAGCAACAATGGCAAGATAGTGACAACTAGCAAGATCTCTCCTTACACCTGCTGAGTTGAAGGACTGTGAGATGGGGACGAGGGGGACAATGTGCCTCCCACTGTAAGGAAAGACAAAGTTCATGATCATCTGAGAAACTTGAATGTACATAAGTACACAGGACCTAATGAGATGTATCCCAGAATTCTGAAGGAATTGATGTCATTGCCAAGACACTCTCTGTGATATTTGAAAAGTCATGGCAGTTGGATTAAGTCCCTGGTGACTGGAAGAAAGGAAACATTACACCCATTTTAAAAGAGGGTAGAAAGGAGAACCCTGGAAACTACTGACCTGTCAGCCTCACCTCTGTGCCTGGGTAGATACTCACAGAAACTCTGATAAGGTACATGGAGGACAGAGAGGAGATTCGATATAGCCAGCATGGCTTTACTAGGGGCAAGTCCTGCCTGACCAACCTAGTGGCTTTCTACAGTGGGGTAACTGCATCAGTGGACAAGGGAAGAGCTATGGATGTCATCTATCTGTATTTCTGCAAGGCCTTTGACATGATCCCCCACAACATCTTTCTCTCTAAGTTGGAGAGCTATGAATTTGATGGGTGGACTACTCAGTGGAAAAGGAATTGGTTGGATGATTGCAGCCAGAAGGTAGTGGTCAGTGGCTTGATATCCAGATGGAGAGGGGTGACAAGTGGTGTCCCTCAAGGATCCACACTGGGACTAGTGCTGTTTAATATCTTCATTTGATGATATAGACAGTGGGATTGAGTGCATCCTCAGCAAATTTGGAGATGACACAAAACTGAGTGGTGCAGTCGACATGCCACAGGGATAGGATCTCATCCAGAGGGACCTAGAAAAACTGGAGAGGCAGGCCCATGTGAACCTCATGAGGTTCAACAACGCCAAGTGCAAAGTCTTGCATCTGGGTAGAGGCAATCCTCATTATCAGTACAGTCTGGGGGATGATGTGATAGAGAGCAGCCCTGAGGAAAAGGACTTGGGGGTACTGGTGGATGAAAAGCTGTTGACATGAGACAACAATGCATGCTCACAGGCCAGAAGGCCAGTCACATCCTGGGCTGCATCAAAAGAAGCATGGCCAGCTGATCAAAAGAGGCGATTCTGCCCCTCTACTCTGCTGTGGTGAGACCTCACCTGGAGTACTGCATCCAGTTCTGGAGCCCTCAGTACAAGAAAGATGTGGAACTGTAGGAGAAGGTCCAGAGGAGGGCCACAAAAATGATCTGAGGGCTGGAACACCTCTCCTATGAGGACAGGCTGAGAGAGTTGAGATTGTTCAACATGGAGAAGAGAAGACTGCAGAGAGGCCTTATATTAGCTTTCCAGTACCTGAAGAGAGCTTACAAGAAAGCCGGGGAGCGACTGTTTACAAGGGCACGTAGCGACTGGACAAGGGGCAATGATTTTAAACTAGAGCATAGTAGATTTAGATTAGACATTAGGAGGAAGTTTTTTACTGTAAGGGTGGTTAAACACTGGAACAGGTTGCCCAGTGAGGTGGTGGAGGACTAATCCCTGGCGACATTTAAAGCCAGGCTTGATGGGGCTCTGAGTGACCTGATCTTGTTAACATTGTCCCTGCTCACTATAAGGGGATTGGACTAGATGACCTCTAAAGGTCACTTCTAACCCAACACATTTTATGATTCTATTAAAAAAACATATAGTTTAGTTTATTCTTTTTTGAGATAGGAGAATAGAGGTCCTTTTCAAACCTATCTTTCTATGAATTTGTTTTTCTACAATTTTATTTTTCAATCTTCTACCTAAAGATTTCCCTTGCATAGTTGTCTGCCTCACATTTTGCTCATCCTCTTAGAATTCAATGGCAAGTTCTCTAGAATAAAAGACACACAAAAATATGTAATCAGCTACTATGGGACACAATGTTACTTATTGAATGTGTAATGACTTACAGGGCTCCTGAGTGGTTCTTTGTCTCTTTGACAGGTACCATCCATCTCCGCATTCCTGAGTCCTCCCCAGTTGGGACAGCCATTGGCAGCGTCAAAGCCACAGATGCAGACACTGGAAAAAATGCAGAAGTAGAGTACAAAATTATAGATGGTGATGGGACAGATATGTTTGATATTGTGACACAGAAGGACACACAAGAAGGCATCATAACAGTGCGAAAGGTGTCTGTTAACAACATCCGCTAAATTATATTGGTGTCAATGTTATGCCACAAATGTTCATTGGAAGAAAGTGCTTAGATCACTAAGTTCTAATTGCTTATCACTTGCATGTATCCCCTATCAGTGACTGAACAATACAATTTCCTTTTAAGATGAACTGGAAATAACAAGTGGTAACAATATCTGAGACACAGTGTAGGTTTGAAACATTATTGCCAGCAAAGTATGTGAAAAATGAACCATCCCCAATGTGTTAGTACTAATTATCTCTGTGATTCAATTAGACTTTTTTAGTATTCATGTAATCTATTTTCTTCAGCAAGCAATACGCAGACCACTCACTACTGAGGGACATAGGTTTTCATTATCTAGGACTTTCTCATAAACTTAGGTGACCAGTGTACACCAGAACACAAACACATTCATGGAAGCAGAGTCACAAGCTATATTGTTTTGTTCCAGTTTGCAGCACATCAGCTGATTAGCACACAAACAGTGAGTGATGATGGTGTCCCTGTTTCAGAGCTAGCTTTAGTTCCGCCCCCTATCTTGCATGTCAGAGCACTTTCAGAAGTGTAAGATCTCACACTTAGCAATGCCATTCTCCTGCTCCTCAGCAATTTTCTTTACAGAAGTCCCTCAGTCCTTTTCTCTGGGATTTGTAGAGATCTTTCTATAGAGTTCAGGCAGCATCTCTAACATAAAGCATTTTTTTGTATTAGCTTTTAAAACAAACATCCTTAATCATAGAATAATGAATTAAACACTACTATAAACTATGTCTCCACATCTCTTGATAATGGCAACCAAAGAAAATACAGTCCTGCAAAGTTCAGACTGTGTTCCTTTTTAATGTCCATGTTCTATGTTCATAGTCAGAATTGTAGTTTATCTAGGAAGGAATTTAGCAACAAAGTTTGGGGCTCAATATTTTTCCTTTTCCTAGAAGTTCATTAAGACTTCTCTTGAGATGCTCTTTTCTTGCTTGCTTCATTTTTTTTTCACACAGACTGTTACTATATTAAATCAATACTGACTTGAAAAAAGGGTCTAATAACTGGATCAAGCATAAAAAATTCATAAGTTATAACATAGCAGCTCCAAAAATGTCACCACTAAATGTTCATTAGAACAAGATCTTCTCATTTTGTCATTAGGCATCTGACACACTTTGCAAGTTTTCAGGATGCTTTCTCATATGATAAATAAGTAGCTTATTTGGACAGCATATACAACAGCATTCACTAGCAAGGAAGAAGATATGCTCAGTTTGTTAATTTAGGAAGGTATTATTTATTTTTTTATTATTTAGCCACGTGGACTGTAATTTCTGTTTTCAATTATGAATAACTACAAATAGCTGGTGCTTCTTCACTGACCCCTTAAATCACTAAGCCTGAATTTAATATATGCTGCAAAATAACATTTTCTATACAAGTTCTCACAGTCAAAATAATTGCTTTGGCACAATTTCATATATTTGGGCAACAGTTTTGTTCATTACCAATATATTAATTATTATTATTGTATTAATTATTACCAATAATATATTGGAATACTTGTATAATCCACACATTTTTTATCTGTGTTTTGCAGCATAGCCTGAAGAGATGTCCAAACTGGATGTGAATGTACTAGTAGCAAGTTAACTACATCTCCATGGTGTACCTTCTGGCAAATTAAGCCAGCTAATTAGAATAAAGCAAGACTAATATAGCTTTGCTTCTAGGCTTGAAGCCAGCATACCTTAACAGTTACATGCTGTATTCTATAGAAACACCAATAGTCTCAGATCTAGCTTAAACAGCAGCACTATGCTATATTTCTCAATTATATTAATAGATATTCTCTTCTGCTCTAACTACATTTTTTAGGGGGCAGTGGGGAAACTCATTCTTTCACTGGGCGGCATCTTTCTGCTCTTAAATAGAAAATTTAAATTTCTAGGCTGTCAGTCTGGCATCTTTCATGAACATCAATTTTTATTTAAAAGCAGTTAGGCAGAAAATCCAAGTGTTATACCACCCATTTTGATGAATGAAAACCACTAGTTTGATATCTACCTGAGATTTTGGGGGAGCTAATGAAATCATTGTGTCAGAAAGGTAAATTCTCATCTTGCTCATTTCCTCAGTATCATTAATTAGCTAAAACATTTCATCTATGACAGAAAAAGTTAAAGGAATAGAGTTTCTTTTCTATCCAAAATGGTTTCTATTTATAACCTTGAACCTTTCATCCTTCCATTTTAAAAATGAACTGCTGACAAAATGTCAAATCTATTAAAAAAAAATCTCTCGTGTTGGATTCATTAAATTAAATGAAAAAGAACAAGATTAAGGTATTACTGTTTCTGTAGATATAGAGAACTTTGACACACATCCCCTCCTAAAAAAACCAAACCAAACCAAACCAAAACAAAACACCAACAGCTTAAAACACTCCTGATATTTAAGGCTAGATACATTTGTTTGACAATAAGGATGCTCAGTCTGTTATAAGTATTAAGGCATTCATAGTATTTCCTGAGAAACAGTAGTATTAAATCCCTTGTTCTGAAATGTCAGTGTTTCAAGTCCATATTCCAAGTATTTTAAATGCTTATATGATTGTTTCAAATCCATATTCTTGTGAAGCAGCTGCAAAATTCACTAAATCATTGGTAAATTTGCACTGATAATATTTTGTCATTAGTGCTATGAGAATTCAAATAATATTTAGGAAGAGAAACTGCCTCTAAAACTAAGGGAAATTTCTTACTGGAGCAAGTGAACCCTGTGCTGTGAAAAGTATGAACTGTATGGGGTTTCCCTCAACCCAGGACAAGTCTAGCAAGAATTGTGTCCTCTTCAGTTTCCATAAATTATATAGCTCAAAATCTGTCAATATGTATTTTAATAAATTTTATAATCATCTTAATTTTTAGCCACTGGACTATGAGACAAGACGACTTTATACCTTGAAAGTAGAAGCTGAGAATACTCATGTGGATCCACGCTTCTATTATCTGGGGCCCTTCAAAGATACAACTATCGTGAAAATCTCTTTAGAAGATGTAGATGAACCTCCTGTCTTCAGCAGATCTTCTTACCTTTTTGAGGTGCATGAAGATATTGAGTTGGGTACAATAATAGGAACGGTAATGGCACGGGATCCTGATTCAGCCTCAAGTCCGATAAGGTAATAATCCAGTCTCTGTAAACACATCATTTGTTAAATAAATTAAGAGAAATAGTAATACAACATGAATTTTCACTTACGTATTGTGCACAGGAAGAAGATGTTAATGGTTTGTTTGTTGTTTTTTTTTTTTTTCTCTTACGTATTAGTGTCCCAGAAATAGATGGAATTGAGCATTATGCTATCTGTAAGCCTCTGGAAATAACCATTCACTTGCACACAAGAGACACAGGAAATGTTTTCTAGTACTTCCAATCTCAAAAAACTTATAAAATTACACATTGATTTCAAGTAGGCTCTTCAAGCCTACTTGATTCACACTGTGAAAAAGTGCCAAACCAGTCTATGGCCCAGGAAGTGCAGAGAGCTTTTCTAATGCTTACTCTGGTCAGTCCTGGAAAATATGCAGTGCTGATCTCACCTGTTTTGGTTGATGCCGTCTGCTTTGTAGACTTACCAGAGTGATTGCAATACAGAGAAAGATAATTTTATTCTGTGTTCAAATTAAAAGAAATTAGACATTAAAACATTAATATTAAAAAAAATATTTTCTGTGTCTAAAAATAGATGCTGCTACTTCACATCTAGCTGAATGTACTA
>NW_010164330.1:28384-42340 GCF_000695765.1 Mesitornis unicolor | reverse complement strand
TGTAGGGTTTTCTCTTTTGTTTTGTATAATGCATAAGCTTTAAGAAACAGGTAAGATAACACTGTCCAAATTAGATTTGCATTATTTGCAATACTGAACAAAGCAAAAAACTGCATTCTGGAAAAAGAACTTAATTTACTGACTTTGAAGTAAATTTCCACATACTTCTTAATGAGGCCCAGGTGGTAAAACTAGGTTAGGAAATGAAACTGAATCTAGTTTCCTCCTATAGTGATTTGTGTGTATGGAAAAGATAAGAGATAACACCAGGCCTCTAAAATTTAAGAATATATAAGTAACTTAGTACTGATTCTTTATATACTCTAATTGCATGAGACAACTGACAATTTTAATAGTGATATTTTCTTAATCATGACTGGAAAAAGAAGAAACTTGGAGCTTTGGCTCATTTTATTTCTGCCACTATTTCATGAATTGAAGAACTGTGGCAGGTATTTGCCTCATCGCTATTATTTACACAGAGTAGAAACATAAAGATTATTTTATGTAATTTTTCTATGTCTTCTTGATGTTTCTTTCATTCTTCCATAGTAAATAATTTGGAAGAGGCAGGTGGAGCAAACCAATGGTAATAATGGCAACAAAATTTCTAAAAAATTGAAAGAGGCTGTTGAATTTAGATTTAGTTTGCTTGAAGAAAAACATCAAATATGTATGTGATAATGCTCTTCATATTACAGCCATTTCTTTTACCTTTCATTTAATGCTATCTAATTGAAAACAAAAACTTTAAAACGATTTGCATAGCATAGATTGATTCTGTCTTAGCTCTGTTCCTTAGCTTCCAAAGCAGTGTTGTATATTCATTCAAACAATAGTTACCTAGGGTAAGTTTTTACAATCAATATTAAATGCAATGTACTGTGTGTTTATCCCAGAAGTATACAGCTAACATTTAAAATATGTTGAAAGTTGCCATATTTTGAAATTAAGGCACTTTGTATATGTCCTGGGTTACTGGGATAGAATCATGAAGTCAGTTTTCTGTTCAGGAAAGATGCATTTCTGTAAGGACTGCGGTGCTCAATTTCATGGGAACAAAGTGATGAGACACTTTTTTATAGTTTATATAAAACTATACATATTAGTTATATTATTTATATTCTCTATACTTTGTATAGAGAAAATCAAGGTCTTTAGCAATTGAGACAAACATGTGCAAGGGCTGGGAGAAGTGGAAACCCAGGATAGTTGACCCCAAGCTGATTCCAGGCTGGCCAACCAGCCAATGAAAATTATTCGACACCATAAATGTCATACTCACTATAAATTGGGGTGCTTACTGGGGACAGACTCTCCTACTTAGATGGATGACACCCCAAGTGGGTTTTGTCTGTCATACTACCCCTGAGGCCTACTCCCCTCCTATATCAGCTGAGTATAAATCTGTGTACTTTATGTTAATTCTGTTGTTGTTATTAATATTATTATATTCAATCTGCTTCTATTTCAATGCATAGGTCTCCTTTCCTTTTCCTTGTTCTTTTCCCCAAGTAGAGAGGTGTCACTGGGTGACAGAATACCTGTTTAAACCACAGCAGTATAATAATTTAATACCGCTATTAAAAAAATAATAATAAATACAGCTTCATGTTGTGGTATTGATACAGTTTTTATTTTTTATGTCTAGCTGTTTATTTTAAAATATTAGTTTGTTTATAATAATTCTATATGTTAGTCTATAATAATTCTATATGTTAGTCTTCAAATAAAATGAATGCCAGTTGAATCAATGTCTATTTCTGTTCAATGAATATGGAGGGGGTTTTTCTGAAAATTTTAGTGGCATTTTCAGGCCACTAGAAGTAATATGATGGCATAAAGGAATGTGCTTATCTCATGGTTATTATCAAATTCTACTGAATTTTTAATGAAACAATATGGAGTAGATCTCATTAGCTAGAGGAGTTATTACTGTTTATTTTTTTGGTTCTGTATTCATTTTGGTGTCAACTTGTTAGTTGAGGTTTTGTTATACATATTTATGTTTTTGTGTGTGGTGGAGTGAGCAAACAAAACCCACCAAATGTTATAGACAATTTTTTCATTTGATGAACAAATTGATCAACAACACTTGATGTACTGTCTAGATCACTCATAAAAGATCATGGAAACTTGAACAACTGTTTCTATTGAACTATAAAAGTGTTTGGTTGTTTTTTAACTTGGCCCAATTCTGACAGGTGGTTACATAAATGTTCTGTTCTTCACAGAATCCTACATTTAATTCCACATCAAAGATTCTATCCTAAATTTGTAGGCAGTGTTAAATATTAGGAAAAGTGGAGGAAAGAGCAACTTTCTGATGCTAGTTGGATATTCTGCTGTACTCTGTTAGGAGAAGTTTTGCCTGCAGAGGTATAGCAACCATAAAAACACAGAAGGTCCTTTAACATCTGTATCTTCATGGAAGTGAAATTTCTCCATATGAACCTATTTTATATAGATTCTTTTTAACTTGATCTGTAGTAAATTAATATATCCTAAATTGTAGAATCTGAGCTTATAAAAAATACTTTTGAAAATATAAATTAGCTGTTAGTCTCAGTGTGAAGGAACAGTACATCAAAGGCAATTTTCCTTTTAGGATTAAAACAAATCTTTAATTATTATATTGAAATTATGACTTACTTTTTATGATTCTCATATATATCTATAGAAGCTCAGATGATCAAATACTACACTATGGTATCATATTTATTAAATTCTTGCAATTTTATTCCTTATTCTATGGAACTAACCTTGATAATTTTCATATGTGTCTATAGAAAATAAATGTATATCTGGTCAAAACTGACCTTTGTAATGTAATATAGAGAACCTAACAGCTATATTGCTGATATTGACTTGTGAAATATCTGCTTTCTTCCATTTTCCATAATTCTGACAATACTCTTTCTTTCTGTGTCATATTTAGATTTTCTCTGGATCGTCACACTGACCTTGACAGGATATTTAATATTCATTCTGGAAATGGGTCTATCTATACTTCTAAGCCACTTGATCGTGAGATATCACAATGGCACAATCTTAGTGTCATAGCAGCTGAGATCAGTAAGCCAATTTGGTCTATTTTTCCTTTCGGTTTTCCTTAGACTGCAAAGTTACAGCTGTGACTTCATGAGGAAAAAAAAAAACCTCCCTTCCTTCCCCTACCTCCCTTCTATTAGATATTCTGGGAAAGTAAATTGGAGGAGCTAACAGCAGCTCTCTTCTCATTGTTTTTTTTCTCACTTACTTCCACCACTGACTTTTAATGTCCAAGTTACTCCTAAAATGTTACCCAATTAAATAATAACACTGGAGTAATTCTGTTTCCTTCCTTTTCTTTGAGGATAATTACTTTGTTGTTAAAGTAGCAGGGTTCAGGATGGTGATTTATGTTTTTGTCTCTTGTTTTCTTAATTTCCTTAGAAATAATTTCATTATCTCTTCCTATAGTATCTATACCTACAGCTCTTGGAATCAATATATCTTATAAGTTAGGTTCAATTTGATCCCTAAGCTGTAGCATTTCTTGGACTATTTAAAATAGCTCTCCGTAGATATTTTCATGTTAAAAGTACAAAGAAGAAAGCAGAGATCATCCTAAAGCTGCTACATTATTGAGATTAACTCTAATTGCTCGATAGAAAATTTACCAAGGAACAAAGGTCTGATCTATGAACTCAGCTAGTGAGGTTCACTTGCTTTCAAAGACACTTTTTTTAAGGTTAATTCTATATCAGTAAAAAAAAAAATTAATTGCTGATCAGCAGTGAAACATGGCTGGCAAGAACTACACTGTGGAGAATGAAGTGGAACATTTTGTTCAGCCAATTAACAACTCTTAGTCTGCTTGTTCTCATTTCTTCAGTTCAAAATAGGCTGGTTGTATTGAGCACACCTAATAGCTGTACTCTTTTTTTTTTTTCAAACATTATTTTTTTCCTTTGCAATGCATAGTCCCAACCTTGCAATACTTCAAAGTGCTGCCCAATGTTGACACTTTTCAGAAGTGTTTATAAAATGAAAATCTTAGTATCCTTGTATGCTTATATTATAGTGCCAAACTTATTTCCTTGTCAGGATACTGTGAGCAAATTTATATTCTGAGCCTAGTTAGAATAGCTAGCAGTCTTTGAACAGGTATATTACTTTTGGAGAAAGAAGTTAAGGGGGAGATCGAGGTCTTTAAAAATATTTCCTTTATAGCATGACAGAATTGGAAAGCAGGGTTAAGAGTAGAACATATTTGGAAATTTAGTACAAAAATGCAAAAGGCTATTAAACAATGCCTTAAACTTAGCATTTTAAATAATTCAGGATGTCAAAAAGATCCACATCACATTCTTTAACAAAGGTGTTTTTACTAACAAGTGAACTTAATGCCAGCTACTCCTTAATGTTTACTGGTTTATTTTAAGCAGCTTAAAAGAGAAAAAAAAAATCAGTAATTTTGAATCACCTACATTGTTACTTATCCCATTCCATTAAAGTTGCAAAATCATATAGTGGTTAGCTGCTGTCTAGTAGAATTCCAAGAAATGGTTGCACATTTTTACTCTTAGACATTCTTTCAGATTCTTGGCATGGGAACTAGATCAGCAAGTGAGAATGGGGACTCCTGTATTCCTGAATTAACCTATACTAATGAAAGAGCACTCTAAATAATACTAAGGTTATGGCATTTGACAAGCAGGGGGTTACTATTCTTGTTTCTAAACCTAAGGTCTGAAAATCTACATTATTTTTTTAAAGACAATTTAAAGACAAAAACTCTGATTCTAATAAATTCTTTACCAGATTACTTTTGGGGTTACTCTCACTGGCTTTGTTGGAATTTCTCCCTACTTACTAAGGCACAAGAGAGCTTGAAAAATTTTCAAAATATGTATGCACAATAATCAGTAATGTTTTTTCCTGTCTAAAACAAAACAGGTCACAAATAATTTTAAAATAAAAAATCAAAACCTTACAGCAGATTAATACTCTTGAGCCCACCAAATAACAAAAGTTGTCATTATAGTAGTGGGCATACTTTTCAAACACTGTATTTGCATAGATTTTTAACAGTTGCAGCTCCTATTTTCTTGTAAAAACCTAATTCCTCACTAGATACCAATGTTTTAATTTATTTTTTACTTTAAGCAAAATATCTCCTTATTTTTATGAGGCCTGATTCTTGGTATCAGTTTGTATGCTAAATTTCGACCAGTTTCATACCTAAACTTGGATGTCTATTGCTCATGAAATCTGGAAGAAAACAGAAAATTATTATTAGGAAAATAAACTTATTCTTCTCTTTTCTCCTCTCAGACAACCCCAAAGATACTACTCGTGTTCCTGTCTATGTAAGAATTTTGGATGTTAATGACAATGCCCCACAGTTTGCTGTATTCTATGATACTTTTGTCTGTGAAAATGCAAGAGCTGGACAGGTATGACTTTGATAAACTCTTTTCACTAACCAGTTTTGGTACAGTACTCAAGTGTAGATTACTCTTGCCTATTGCTTTGGAGAAATCATATCTGAAATAGCTTTTGAAATGTTAAAAATGAAAGCAAAGAAGATCTGTAGGTAAGGTTTTGAGTGAAATATGAGTATATGACAAGAGCATCACTGTGGAAATTACTACTTTTCTTTACCTAACCCTGTACTACTATTAAATCTTGACAAAATATGTCCAAGAGACACAGTCATTAGTTCTGCTGTTATCTTCACAAAGCAAAATGTTAACATGTAATTACCAGAAACTTTAATCTATCTTTTCAATAACTCTCAAACAGCAAAATTTAAATATATTTCAATCCATGCTGATGGTGATTATAGTCATATACATCTGTCATACTATTTTTTTTACAGTTGTTAGACTTATCTTTTATTATGACACAAAAAAACTTTTGAAAAGAAAATACAAAACATACATTTTTTTACGTTATAATACTTTGTTTTGCCTCTTAGAGGCTATAGCATGTGTCCTTCAATTTAAGTGAAATGACTACTCTGCTTAATATCTAGCAAATCTATGCCTACCCAATCCAGAGCAGCACTGGCACACTGACCATTCGAGTGTGTGCCTGTGACATATCAAATGTCTTGCTATTACAGCACAGCATTTCCCAAAGCACAGTCAGCCAATACTATATCCTTTAAAATGTTAGCAGTACTACCTCATTGCAGTCATTTTAGCACCTTTGAGTAGAACATGGGAGAAGTGCTAGCTTGCCTTAACTGTTTGAGTCCTATCAGGTATGGCATACAGGTTGTATTAGAACATTCAGGTTTCCATTCTTCTTTCTAAAGTAACATCAGCTGTAAATTAGAGCAGAGGATTTAAGGACCAAGTTTAGAATGCACAAAATATCTATAAGTACTGAGCAAAGGCATTTGTCTACTATGAGAATTATAAGACAATTCAAGTTGTTAGACAAATAGAAATCCGTGGCTAGAAAATAATCTAGAATTTCGGACAGTAGCAGTGTCTTTTATAAATGCTAAAATAATATTTTAATCACTTTCTATATGAGATATAGAGTAAGAATTGGAAAAGTAGAGCACTGAATTTTCTTCTTCCAGTTTCACCAAAAGAAGTCATGGGTTTAAAAAAAACATAAATCCTAAATTCATTAATCAAAAAAATTTACTCTGTTTGAAGTTTTAGAATCTGTTTTTTCTAGGTTACTGACTATAATGGGTACAGGGAATGCTTAATAAAACAGTTGTATTTTAATGTAAACATACTTGTCTGAGCTATTTAGAACATTGAGGTCAGTATGATTTGAAAGTAAATAAAAATGTTATTTCTACATTACACTGATTTTCTGTTTACATTCAGAAAAGGCTGACAGTTATAAAGTTGGAAAAAAACACAGTAAGCATTGATAAGTAATAAATGAGAAGCTAAATAAGTGTACGTATCCATAAATGTTTATTTAAGTTATTATAGAGCTCAATAGTGTCTCCTTTATTAGGAAAAAAATGCCAAGTTTACTAATAGGGCTATGAATATAAATTTTTTTTTTAAAATCTGAGTTTCAAATGATTGTTTAAAGAAAACAATTCACAGGAAGAGGAAAAAAATGCAATGCAGGATAATATGAATAATAATTTTAATGTAATTATATTCTTGCTTTCTAATAGATCATATATAAAACTTGTTATTTTGGAATTCAGTTCATCCTAAGAGATTGAGACTAAGAAATCCGTACTGAACATGGTTCTTTAAGTTTCGCTCCTCCCACATTTATGTTGTTACTCTTTTCTTTCAGGTTTACATAATTACATTTGATCCATGACCAAATTTAAATCTTCCATTCTATCACTGAAATTATTACGATTCTTCATCAGTCACAAATTCTGTGATATTCATTTATTTCCCGTCTCCTACTGACAAATATTTTAATGAATATTGTAGTTTTCCAGTTTCTCTATATTTCTTTAAAATTTTCATTTACTTAATTTATATAGAAGTATATATAAAACAGATACATACACATATATATATATACACATACACACATATACATATATACATATATATAGCAAGAGAGAGCGGGCAAGTATTTTTTATGAAATGTGATTTTTGGCATCTAAGTGACTCCAATGGCCTGTGATTGTTTTCCTGCTTGCTGTTACTGCTGAAGTCAGATCATACAATGAACTTCCAAACAACATGAATACACTGTTCTGAAAAGCTTAAGCTACAAACAAGCAGCACCTGTGTCAGAATGTCTTTTTGATGGTTGTTGTTCTTTCGACCCTCTGAAAAATGAAGACAATCTTGGTGTGATAGCATACAGGAGACAGAGGCATTCATGGGAGCTATATAAGGCTGTCTCAGTAGGAGCTGAGAGGAAGAAAGGAGCTAAATGCCCAGGCTTATGCAGTACTCTACACAAGGAAGTTCAGCTGTCTTCCTCACCCATGTGAGAAGAGCCAGCAGCTGGGCATCTGGACAGATGGATTCCCACTGGTGGTGTCAGCTTCCTGCTGCCACGCGTCTGGAAGCTCAGCAGCCAGCTTCCAAAGATCCTCTAATGTAAAAGGCAGGAATCAGTGTAGAAAGCAGAAGTCAGACCTATTTTAGAGAGATTTTACATGGAAGCTGAGTGTATTTTTATACATATTCATTTTCCTTATAGTAATGATCAGAAGAGGGGCCCCTCTTCTCCCTTTGCAAATGCAAAGGATAAGAAAGCACAAGTAGACGCTGGACAGCAGCCAGGTGCTCAACCAGCCACTCCTGCCCTTCTCAACAGGATAGGGGGACAAAATAAGATGAAAAAGAAATTGATTGAGTAAAAAACAGGGAAATCACTTACCAATTACCATAACTGGCAAAACAGACTGAAGTTGGGAAAGTTAAAAATAGAATAGGATTGTGAGAAACAAAGACAAAAGAACTAAAACATCTTCCTTCCATTCCCCCTTCTTCCTGGGTTCACCTTCATCTCCATTTTTGACTCCTCTACCTTCTCCTCTCTGCCACTCCTTCTTCCTCACGCTTTCCCTGCTCCAGTGTGGATATTCCCAATGGGCTGCAGTCCTTCAGGATAAATCTACTGCAGCATGGGGTCTTATTCAGGGCTGCAGGAAAACACCTGCCTCACTAGGATCTCTCCAGGGGCTGCAGGGGCATCACTGCTGGGGCAGCTGGAGCCCCTCCTGCCCTCCTCCCGCTCTCCCCTCAGGGCTTGCAGGTCTGTTTCTCACTTCATTTCCTTCAGCTCTGGCTGCTAGGCAGCGTTTTGCCCTTTTTTGCCCCTGACTTTCACTGAGGTGCCGGACCCCTGACTGAGGCGCTCAGCTGTGCCCTGTGGTGGGGCTGTCAGAGCCAGCTGGAACCGGCTGTGTCTGACATAGGGTAGCCCTGGCCCCTCCTCACAGAGGTTGCTCCTGCAGCCCCCACTGCTGCTGCCAGCACCTGGGCACCTGCACCTGACATAACATTGTGATGTTTAAATAGGAAACTGTTTTCTTTCGTTTCCCTTTCACCATTCATCATCTTCTCCTACTCTGGTCATTGTAATATATACATACATGTATGTCTGGGGGCTTATGTACATAAAATTTAAAAATATTGAGAAACAAACATATACCACATCACACAGGCCTTGTGTTAACAGACCTATACCATCACCTATAACTGTGGTGTCCTGGTCCTTTCAAAGATAGTGTTCTTTGTCTGAAGGACTACCTACCTGAGCCAGAGGTAGGAAGTAGGTGAAAAGCATGACTCTCTGCAGCCTTCAAAGCCCCCAAAGTAATGAGGAAAGTTGTATTTCTATCTGTTTGGGTCTCCAAGCACACTTGTTACAATCTTGCTGTCATTAAGCCTTCATTTTATCAAATCTATACATGCCTACTCCTTTTTCACATGTCCTAGTGTTATATAAATCTCTCATTACGGATTCTCTTTCAATGACATTTTGTAATATGAATTATTTCTTCTCTTATTCCCTTTCTTCTATCTTAATTTAGCATTCCACTTTCCTGTCCCATGGGAGTCAAACAGAAGGACTAGCACTAACTTATGTATTTGAACACTTTGCCTGGAGCAATGGAATACTACCTAGGCTTACTTCTCATCAAAACTCCAATATTAAATAAGTTTCTACAAGTATAAGATACACACTGGTAGATGTTACGTCATGTAAGAACCACGCTAGATTATAACTACTGTTTTGTGTCAATGCAATTACCAATATAGCTACTCTAGCCTTAAAGGCTATGGAGAATACTTTTATGATAGTTCCAGGGAAACAAAAGACTTCCCAAATTTTCATTTTTGGAATAGTATTGATAACTTCTAAACTACTTCAGACAAATAGCTATTTCCTGGTAGTCTGCCAGTTTCTTTCTAAAAGTCTAGTTTGTTAAATTGCTTTCTCATAGGAAGGCAGGGGGATAGTAGAAGTCAATCATATTTACTTCCTCCTTCAAAGAGTCTCTTAAAACTAAACAGGATTTTCTAATAAGACTTAAGTACTTCTTTCCTGGATAGTTACTGCTGCTCATTTAACTACATTTTTAAAATAACATATTAAAAAATAGTACATTACAATTCCTCTCAATTTTAAGTCTTTATTTGAAAGCCAATGAGAAAGAAAAAAAAAAGCTGCTCATGTACATGTTGATGAAAAATAAAGAGGTGTACCCAGTAAGAAATGTTTCTTTTTTCTTCAGTTGAATTTGCCTATATTTAAAAGACTCTTAAGTAGTTACTGTGCCATACATTATTGCCTAGAGGTTAAAAGACAAGCAAGCTATGGCTAAAAACTAGTATACTGAAGGCTTTATTGGTCCTTGAAGCTTAAAGAATGAGTCCAGGTTTTGTAAAACAGAGATAGTACTGCAAGTGGCTGCCTAGCAACTGCACTAAAGGGAAAGCTTGTGCAGCATAGCTCCCGTGGTGACTTACAATCTTGATTATTCCTATCAGTTCTGTGCCCACAAACAACTGGATGATGACTGGAAAAAACTGTGGACTCATTTGATTTTTCTGTCAGATGATGGTACAGTGTGCTTGAAGTGGTTAAATTTCTGAAAAATAATTAAAACATTGAGCAAACAAAGACTCACTTTCTTGAGATCCATAACATGCCCTAAGATGGCTGAGACTAGGATGCTGGAGGAACATGATATGGAGTAGCAAGTACAATACACTGAAAGTTTGGAAGATAATACAGTGTATCAGTCTTAGGAAACACTTTCTGTCACATGGTGCAATTGCTTGAACCTGAAAACAACAGAAAGAGTCAAAATCAAAGAACTATCCGATAAGAATGCTGTGGGATGGAAAGTTCTGAGTTCAACCCAAGTCTTGATTAGACAAGTCTGGAGAAGAGACAGAACCATTAGAGTCCAAATGGATAGCCTGAAAAAATTGTAAAACAAAAATTCCCTGTGCCACACTGGGATCCTCAGTGTCTCCTCACCTTAACTTGGATCACAAATGGTGAAATAGCAGAGAGTGGAGACAACAAGTACAACAGAGCTATTAGCAGTTACTAAGGGATGCAGCTGAGAGGGATTCCAGACCTCAACCTACTTTAAAACAGAAGTTGTGATAACTCTTTTTGCTCAAGTCAAGAATCATGAAGTCAAATATGTCCTATTAGGACATCCAACTCTGTGATTCTGCTATGATTGCAAGAGAGATGAAGTAGGCAAGCAAACACCAAAATAACCTATATCATTGTCTGCGGCCTACACCTGTACTTTTATTGCTTCCCAGTAATGCAGGAGGAGTAATGCTTTACGCCTTGCTCATTTGCATGTTGTGTCCATGTGTTGTCTGAATGTGGCCTCATTTGAGAAGAGGCTAGTAATGTAGTGCCAGTGTGAATTACCAGTGCTATTTTCATTTCATTTTAAACTATGAATATAGACACTCAGAAGTAGAGGAGTTGATTTTCATCAGCTTAACTCCAACAACTGACTACATTAATGGTCTGCAGTTGTAAAGTAAAATAGACTAGTGTTTTCTTGACTTAATTTTGCAAAAATATCTAAAAATTTATTTGCTAATTACTAAATAATGAAAATCTTCATTTTTTAAAAACAAGTAATATTTTATGCTTGTATGATGTTTTGTTCATCTAGCAAGTTATTGGAGAAATTATCTGAGAAAACAAATTTAGAGAAAGACAAAATTCCAGTTGAGAAAGCAAGCAAGCTGCTGGTATTAAACCCTGTCCCTGCCTTATGAAGAAATTTGTTGCTGTATTCTAGATGAATAAGAGAGAATTTAGGACTTAATCATGCATTTGATAAGAAATACAGGAGTACACTGCAATTCTTAAAGTTAAAGATAATAATTCCTGACAACAGCTGTGATGTGAAGTGAACAGGCTGTATTTGGAAGAACTGAAAGGAAAAACAAACAGGGTTTAACAAGTATGTCACAGGGAAGGAGTAATGTAATGTCAAAATTTAGATGCATTTCATGCTTGAAAAAACACTGCAATTTAAAATGATGGATAAAAATAAAGAATAAAAATTCAGCCAGAGGTACAGCTTCCATTGCTATGGCATTAAAAAAAAAAAAAACAACCAACAAAAAACCAACAAAAAACACCAAAAAAAACCAACCCACAAACACAAAGCAAAAGAACCCCACAAAACTAAACAAAAAAAAAACCCCAACCAACCAAGCAAAAGCACCACCCTGAAACAAAACAAGATGTCAAAAACTGTATTTTGTTCAGGAAATCATATTTTTCCACACTTACGTACAGAAACTTCAGTGAAAAAAAGCCATACACTCATTTACCTGACATATAAACAGATGTTGATAAAGGGCTTGCCATTACTTCCTCCCAAAACACCCAAACATTTTTGTAGGCATTACAGAAAGCACTCAGTCCAACTATTGAACTAATTGGATGCAGCTTACTCTGAGAACTGTGACACCAGATTCTCCTCCCACTCTGAGGTGGTACATCTGTAGACTATGCTACAATATTTTACAAGAGATGTACATACATACATACATACAGACATACATATATATATATATATCTATATATATAAAAAAACTGGTATTTTTCATCTCAGGGATCTTTTTGGTGTATTTTGCTATACTACTACATAGAAAAATCTTGGTTTAGAAACAAACGTTTTTATTTGGAAATTTAATTTGAAACTCTAACTCCAGAACTATCAGAAAGTTAGAAAACTATCAGAAACATCTGTTTGATAAAAAAAATTAATCACAAAAATATAAAATATCCCCTGAATTCCTGTCTTAGGTGTTGATTTGAATTTAAAATTGTGGATCAGGGATAAAGAACAAAAAAGCAGACAAAACTATTTTTGGCGAGATTTGTCTTCTATGTAGTTACAAAAATAGACAAATATGTATTGAAAAAAAGAAATAGAGGAAGACTAAAGTAGAGGCTGGCCATTTTATACATGTACATGTATGACCACTTTAAACATGTATGAATGCTTTTTTTGGGATTATTTATGATTTGTTTGTTTAACATTTATTCAGTTAATATGTTCTACAGATAAAGTCAATATGTGTATAGTTTGGATATGAAGTTGTCATAACAATTCTAATCTTCTTAAAGTAATCAAACAACTGAATCAAAAACTTAGGTGTGTTTAGTTTTTTTGTTGTTTGCTTTCTGTTTTTCATGCAGCTTATTCAAACCATAAGTGCAGTAGACAAAGATGACCCTCTTGGTGGACAGAAATTTTTCTTCAGTTTAGCTGCTGTTAATCCTAACTTCACTGTTCAGGATAATGAAGGTAAAATTCATGATTGTTCCAGAGAAAGAGTTTCAACTTTGCTATCTGGCATGTTCCTGAAATATATTTGCTTTTGATGTCTATCATTAGGTAGAGAAGCTGTTAAAGCTGTTGTTAGCAAGAATAATAGCTTTATCTGAATGTTTTTGGTTTAGGACTTCTACATCTTTATCCATGTAATGGAGGCAAAAATTAGTATGGCAAAAATGTGATAAAACAAATTATAAAGAAAATCAGTAAAAGTGTTGGTTTGAGGTGAGCAACCAGATGAAATGATTGACTGAAGGAGAAAAAGAGGTTTCAAAAATAGCTTCACCTGACAAGTTCAGATTTTTCACTTTAGCTTTCTGTCACGTAGTTCTGATTCACCTGGTCTTCTGTTTTGCTTATTTCTGACCATTAATGAAAATAATGGTTTTGAGGGCATAGCCACTTTGGCTTTTCTTTTGATCCTTTGTCAGTCTTTCTTTATAAGAAAAAATTTTTCAAAGACTCTGTTGGGGAAGGAAAACTTTGGCTTTCATTATCAGTATGACTAACTGAGAGGGGTCTAGATTACAGAAGAAATAAAGGGAGACATGGTATCAGCCTTCAAATATGTTAAAGTCATAAAAGCAATGGGAAAAATCCTCTTTTCCTGATTAAGATTTCAGGAAGCAACATGAAGAATTTCAGGTTAGATAGAGAAAAAACTA
>NW_010164330.1:0-28353 GCF_000695765.1 Mesitornis unicolor | reverse complement strand
TAGGGAAAGTGAAGAATTTAAATCAAATTGTTTTGATACCTTATAAAATCCCCAGTAGCAGAGGTATTTAAAGATCAGTTAGACACATATTTTTTGATGATGAGTGAAAACAAATAGCATACAAATACTCAAAACCAATGAAGGGATGCAGCAAAGGGAAACTGTGTTTCACATCATGGAGGCTATGAAAAAAAAATACTTAAAAGAAAATATCATATCCTGGCGACTAAGTCCTGAGTGTAGAGAGACATAAACCTTGTTATTTCTTTTCTATCCGCAATTCTTTCTTTTTTTTTTTTTTTGGTACATGGTTCATTTTAATTCATCTTGAAGTTGACTGGCAAGATAGCTAGCCACTTACCTCAAAAGATCCACAAGTATGATGAAAATTAAATTTTCCTTCTAATGGAGACTACATCTGTATTTTCTCTCTTTTGGACTAAAAAGTTAGCTCTAGTATTGGCCCACACTCTAGTGTGAAGACAGTCTCTTCATTTCTTCACTACCTTTCGCCACCCTCCAGCCACTCAGTGAACAGTTTTTGATGCTGAAGTTTACCGCATACAACTAAGATTTGTCTGCTACAAATACAGTTTAGTGAATTCACTTCTCAAAACTGTATAGGGATACCTACCATCTTTCACATTTTCTGAATTTCTAAGACAATTTTTACCCTCATAATCTGCTCCATGTGTTAAGATACATGCTTTATTGTTCTATAGTATGTTGAAAGGATTTTGTTGTGGAAAATCTCATACTGAGTTTACTGATAGCATTCCTGTCTGTGTTGTCACAGCAGATGCATAGAAAGAAGCTTTCAGAACAGAGTGCTTGTTGAACAGCATGATGTGGAAGGTTATTTTTTTTCAGTTGGCCACTTCATTTCAGAGCTTCATCCCTAAACTAGAACTGTATCACATACTGCAGGCATTAAGCTATAAAACATTTTAAGCTTTGAGAAATCCTCTTTTCAAATCACATTCGAAGGTGGTGCAGAGGCACTGAGGAGCAGGCCAGATGTACATAAAAATTTATAAATAGCTTTCTGATCAAATGGGAATGTTGTTAGAAAAAGACAGTTATCACTGTGATATCAGGAACAGTTTAAAAAGGCTGCCAGTGTTGTAAAATGTGATGCATGTACATTTAATACAATGATACATTTTACATTCACATACTTTACAAGAGTATATTTTAATCAATCTAGATAACACTGCCAGAATTTTGACAAGGAGGAATGGCTTTAGTCGACATGAAATAAGTACTTACCTTCTACCAGTGGTGATATCGGACAATGACTACCCAATCCAGAGCAGCACTGGCACACTGACCATTCGAGTGTGTGCCTGTGACATCCGTGGTAACATGCAGTCCTGCAATGCTGAGGCCTTGCTCCTCCCTGCTGGCCTTAGCACGGGGGCACTGGTTGCCATTCTCCTCTGCATCGTTATCCTGCTAGGTAAGAAAAACAAATGCATCTTTCCCCCCCTAAACAAATGCTTCAGGCTCATTTTACAATGCTATATAGGATGGTAAAATAATTATAATAGATTTTCCAAGAATTCAATAACAACTTAAACAAAAAAAGGCAAAACACTTTTGTCTGGGAATTAGACATTGTAAATAAGAATTCAAGTCCCAGACTGTCAGCTATCAGTGTGCAACCAGAAGCTCATTTTTGTTCTTTCGTTAAGTTGTCCAGAAAAGAAAATTTGAGAGGAGGAATAGCATAATCAAAAATCACTTTCATGTCTTTCATTTTATTTTTTTTTTGAGGATTTGTCTGTTTTTTAAACAACTATCTAAAGTCAACATGCAGTATATATTCAACAGAATATTCCAATAAATATTATTTTTCTATTCTAAAGCACTGTGTAAACAGAGGTTTCTGTGTTGTAATGAAAAAAAAAGAAAGTAAATTTTGTAAAACCTACATTTTACAATTTTCAGAATATCACTTAATGGCCTATAATTAATCTCAAAGCCAGTTTTTAACTGCATACTTTGAGCTTAAAAAAGGGAAAAAGATCTTCATAATAGACCTATTTTAAAACTCACTGAAGCTACTGAAGGAGCATGTAGAAAAGCTCATGTTTCTGCAAAGCAGAACACACGTCTGTGCAAAATAGCACTTTTCAATATAGACGTTACTGTGCTACAATAATACAGCTAGAGATGTTTATCTATTTATCAGATAGAAATGAATTGCTGAAATAAAGCTCTTGTATCTGGTGGATTTGCTACTAAGAAATTGTTAAATAGAGATCTTTACCCAATCTTTGTTTCTCTCTTTAAGTTATAGTGGTGCTGTTTGCTGCTCTGAAGAGGCAACGAAAGAAGGAGCCTTTGATCCTCTCCAAGGAGGACATCAGAGACAACATTGTGAGTTATAATGACGAAGGTGGTGGAGAGGAAGACACCCAAGCCTTTGATATCGGCACACTGAGGAATCCTGCAGCTATCGAAGATAAGAAACTTCGACGAGACATTATCCCTGAAACATTATTTGTACCACGGAGGACTCCTTCAGCACCAGATAACACAGATGTCCGAGATTTCATTAACCAAAGGCTAAAAGAGCATGATACTGATCCTTCTGCACCGCCGTATGACTCACTTGCAACCTATGCCTATGAAGGAAATGATTCAGTAGCTGAATCCTTGAGCTCCTTAGAGTCGGGTACTACTGAAGGAGACCAAAACTATGATTACCTACGAGAATGGGGTCCTCAGTTTAATAAGCTAGCTGAAATGTATGGTGGAGGAGAAAGTGACAAAGACAATTCTTAACATGCAGTAGGCTACATTTTTGTTTCCTTTGAGCGGAAGTAATTTTACAGACACCTTCTGCACTCAACAGTATTTAACATTCAGGAAAATTTTCCTGCCACTCAGCACAATGGTTTCCTTTTAGAATTTGTTTTAAATTTGTACATTAATGTCATTCATTCTTTCTAGTAGGATGCCACTTGAAATATATACAGCATTTTATTTAATCACCTTCCAAAAGCCAAAGCTATGGAAAAGCAGTGTTGTCCATTTTAGTAACTAAAATACACAATACGTTACCTTCTGAAATTTGAACAAGGTGATAATCCCTTAAGCAACCTCATGTACAACCGCTTCTGTTAGTTACATGTCCTATCCTTGCAAGTGCAGCTTTTAAGATGGCAAAGAAGAAAAAATCCAATTTGTCCTGTTCTGTACATTAAAATTAAAACAAAATGTACACGTGGTGTTAATAAGTGTAATATGCAGCTGGTTTAAAAAAAAAGTTTGTGCAACTTCATTTCATCAAATTCTATCTGCCAATGTTTTATATTTATATTTTTGTATTTATTTTTAAGAAATAAACCAGTTTTTATAACTATGTTGATGCTTGCCTGCCTGTTCTGGCCATCAGTTCCAAGGTTGAGAAGAACATGAAATTTCTCTGATGACAGCACAGCCAACTGCTAGTACTTCTATGCCAAAATAGTCTCCATAGGTTTAACATGAAGTGCTTTTGCTTACAGGGAGATTATCAAGTTATAGACCTATTTGCTTGCTCAAAAGTGATACTTCCTACAGTTGCCATGTTTAAGACAAATTTTGTTTCAGTTTTAGCTGAACTGATGATATTCTATTCTAGAAAGATGAACTACAATTTTGTCTCAAATTGAATTTATTCTAAAAAAATGCTGGTACAACTAATCTATACAAACACAAAGAATTAGTTTCAAAAACTGAGTTTAACTGTTCTGTAATTATCCATTTTTAATCATAATTGCATCATCAGAGGTGATCTGTAACTGCAATGGTTAATGTGTAAAAAGATGTTTAAACAATCATTTCTAAGCACCGTCCTTTTCTGAACATTAATCATTTGATGACAAACCACTGCTGTGTTGTATTGCAACCATCCAAGGTTAATCTAGTCTCCTTTAAAGCTGTCAGGTTGAAGGCTAACAAAGTGTCAGTAAAACTAGCACATACACCCCAATTTACTGAGTTTTCTGATAGCTTGGAAATGTGCAGTAAAAAGAAACCTGAGCAACTAGCCAACTGTAACAGAAATCATACTTTAGCTATCACTAAACAAGGTAAATATCCCAAGACATTTTAAGATGTCTATTTTTTTCTTTAAGTCTTTTAGATTACACAAATCTGTTTAGTAAACAAACACTGAGATTTTGAAGCATTGCTCAGATTAAATAATCTCAGAGCAAAAGCAGGATTTCATAGTGTTTGTATTTATTTACTTACAGTGGAAGAAACACATCTGAAGGATAGTATCTCCTCTATCTCTTTTAACTTCTTACAGGCATAAAATCAGATATTGAAAATATATTAGTCCTACAAAAAATGCAATGCTGCATTCTTTATTGATCAGATATTTCTTCTCCATAATGGAGTGATTAAACCCAATTAAGTTGAAAGCTGAATATGGTGCCATTATACATGTTCTTTTGGTGCAATAAGGATGAAATTTTTATTGACTTGATATCAAGTTAAACTATTTGATCTATTAAGAAACTGTGAAGATTATGGATTTTTTTTAAATTTTACTCAATAATACTTTCATTAACTAAGGAATTATTATATTCCCTAATAGAAAATAATTCTGAGAATATTAAGAAGCATCTTAGATAATCAGTATTACAAAGCTTTATAGAAGTCTTACAGGCCATACAAACAGATTATCTTCTTTATGATTATCTATTGAAGTAGATCTATTTTTTCTTCCTTCCTAATCTCCATTTGTCCTTCAAATGCATGCAACAGGAAGAAGCAAACAAAATTAATCCATTAGATGCATAAGTAGCCAAAAGGAACTGGTTTTTGTCTGCAGCAACTTTGAGCTCAGTAACACCCTACAAATTCAACTGAGTATGGATTAGGACAGAAAATAAAATAGGCTGTAATACAGCTGTTTATTACCTCTTTGTTAAAAACAAGATTTTGGTTGAACAGGTTCAGCCAACACTTTTACATGTAACTCAGTAAGATTCTCTGTGGTTTTTTCCACACACAGCTCCCTCACTCCTTAAACATATCAGTAAATGTCAAATAAGTCTCTATTATTTTGATTTGCATTACAGTTATTTCAGAATAATACTGATGTGAAAATATTTGTCTATCACTACATTTAAGGGAGTTATATTATAATTATGCAGCAGAATATGGACCCAATGTTTAAGATTTAATCCTATATGCATTATTAAATAAAATAGTAGTATACATTGTGGAAGTACCTAACACTGTATAATCAACATACTACTAAATTTAATATATAAATAGTATAAATGAAAATTTGTTTCACCTCTTGCCATATCTTTGCAGTTTTATTTTCCAGTATATTTTAGGAAAAGGAAAAATATCCATTTCAGCACTATTGTTGCTACTGTGTAAATGACATATTGCTGTAAAAAGATATACCATTTTACTCTAAAAATATCTCAGCTTAGTGGAAGTGGACATACGAACATGCAGTCACAGAATAGTTCACAGTGTTCTCCATGCTCTTACATGCCACATATGAGTCATAATAGCTTAGTCAGAAGTAAGGCCATATAGTAAAACGTAAAAGCCATGAGTATGAGATGTCATGGAAAGGGAGAGACAAGGCTTAAAAAGCACTACTCCACTGTCTTTCATACACCCTTACAATAGTGAGGAATTGGAAAGTGAAACTCCAATACAATTCAAAGTGGAGAAAATGTAAAATAGGATACCTACTTCCCAAGTAATACCTGCTAAGCTTTGCCACATGAATTTGTATGAAACTCAACAAAATGTAACATGTAGCAAACAAGATCCTTGTATTGTTTAGTCCAAATGAATTTTCTATATGTTCCTATGACAAAAATGCCACAACATCACACAAAACACATAAAATACTTTAATATTGAATTTCAGGTGAAATGTACAAATGACTTAAAAGACAGACCTTACAAATGTTTAAAAATTCAGAAACATATAAAAACTGCTACTGAACCCCCAGGAGAGAGTGAGTTCTTAGAGTCTGTTGCAATGAATTGATTTTTTTTAAAGGAATTTTGTGAAAGGAGGTATATACAAGATCTTGTGTTAATGACAACAACAAAAACAGTAGTATTTCATAGGCCTTTTAGGGAAATGGTAGATGGTAAGAACAGTCAAAGCAGACTAAAAACATACAGAGAATTAAAAAACCCACCTAAATCAACAAAACCCTCACATTCCACATCATCAGGTCAGTATTCACTAGCTGCCAGCCCTGCATATGCAAATGTTTTTCACTCATTCACTGTTTCAAGGTGTCACATTTCCACCATTTGTCCCTCAACTACATGTATTACTATCCTCTGGCCAAAAAATTTACCAATTGCATTACCGTCTCTCAAGAGGGTATCCTTCATTCCTTTCACTTAATGTCCAGTGTGACTCTATTGCCCTTGAATTAGATTTCCTATAATGTTTTGGGGTGTTTTTAATTCTTATGTTACCTATCACACAAAGCTGGAAGAAAAAGAATCAAATTTGCTACATTATTCTCCTTTAAATTTCTTATAATTTGCTCCTACTGGAATAACTACAAAAATACCAGTTAAAGGCTACAGAGTTCCTCACTATGCTAATTGTGAATAGTGGAGAAAATTAAATTATTTAAATTGCGAAATTATTTAACGGTGTTTCTCTAGGTTTATCCAACATTTGGAAAAAGTAAATATTTTGGCTTATCATTAACTACTCAGAAGAAAAATCAATTAACTTTTTAGGAAGTTTGTTAGTAACATATATCTGATATAAGTATATAAGCATATAAACAGAATAGTTTAGGCTTCCTTACTTTTTTGTCAAGCTAGTGAACTGGAGCTCTGACTCTAAAAGTTACCAGAAGTCTTCGAACACTGTATTATCATTATCAGACTCACTTGAACAGCACAGAAATTGCCCAACAATAATCTGTTCACAGCAAGATCAGCAGATATATGTTCAAGCTAAAACAATTTCACTTATTCATAACAATGTTATCTATTATGTCAGAAAACATTATGTGAATAGTAAACATAAGGAGATAATAGCAAATATAAGGAAACATGAATATAATTTTTTTACAACAAAATGTCATGGGCTTTTCTATTGTCCCTCCAGTTTTTGAGAGGTTTATTCAAACTCTATTCCAGTATGGTTGAACTGGCTGAAAAGTCACTTTCCACATAACTGAAGATGTAAAATGTAGTAATAACAACATGGGAATCAATAAATACACACAGATAAAACTAATTTTTTTTTCTTTTGTTTTATCTTCTTTATAGCTATTCTTGTTTTCATTTTAAAGGAATATCATCAACGATGAAATTAAAATGACAGTTATTAAACTATTGTTTTTTCTGAATGCAAGTTACTTTTTTTTTCAAAAAAATTTTCAAACAAAATATTTCACTTTTGAGAAAACTTCATTGTCTTTAAGTTGGTGTCAAGCTTAGTAAACAATGAAAAATAAAAAGCTCTTTGAAAAGAAATATGACAAATATGCTTTCTTTGATTTTTTTGCTACAAACCAGACATCAGATATATTTTTAACATACACTTGGCAAAATATTACTGAGCATTTTCGTTAATGTTGAATAACAGTATTTTGATTATTGATTAAACATTGGAAGAAAATATTTTCTAAATATACCTACATCCATGTTTAGGTATTGTGTGTGGAAACTTTCAGCAAGCTTCTCATATCTGGTCTTTTAAGGAAAGAAGAACAAGTTTTATTGTATAATATACATTAAAATTCCAGAGGAAAGCCAACAGTTAAGTTTAGAAAGTTTATTTTATGTTTCAAACAGACTATGGGATGACAGAGTAGTGTGACTTGCAGCTGTATGGTCACAAAAAGTACAGCAAATCCAATAAATTCATTAATCAAAAACTCTTGAAAAGTTTTGGAAGTTATGACTGTTGACAAACCTTAATTTAAGGGGGAACTTTGGTATATTTAACAATGGTTTATAAAGAATGTCTTCATCATAATGAACATCTATAGTATGTATCTCCCCTCATGACTTTCATCATCATAAAGAATTACAAACAGAATAAAGATTTATGATTTTGGCTGGTTTCTGGATAGTGTTGTAATCGGCTTGTTCATGAGGACAGAAAGTCAGAAGAAGATCTGATCACCTTCAGGAACTTCATTTACATGCTATGAATCAAGATAGTCACAATTTTTACATGTATATAGTCTGCTTGGATACCAAAAAGGTGTTTGTCATCAAAGCTCATAAAGAAATTGAGCTGCCATAGCATAAGCTGGAAAGTCCTCACCTTGCCAAAAGACAGAAAACCAGTGATAGGAATAAATATTCAATAATCCCAGTAAAGGAAGGGCAAAAAATGAAATCCTTCATGATCTGATCTTTTGATCTGGAAAAGGAGATGAATAATGGGATAAGACAGCTTGTTTGTGATTGTCATTAAGACCAGTAAATAAAGGGGCCAGTCATAAGAAATGAAGGGACGCATTGCAACTGTAAATAACTGGATCATAAATTAGCAGATAAAATCACTATAGATTAATGTGAAGTGCTTAGTGATCGGACTTGTTTATTCAAAAATGAGATCTTGTAATTACCATAGCTGATTGTGGAAAAAATTAATTCAATATTAAGTAAATAAAGGAAATAAAACATTAAGAATTATTATGAAAGGAACTAAAAAAGTTATATCTTTCATGTCCTTGTATTAAATGTTTTATTGGAGTCCTAATCACATTCTCCCCCAAGCAAGATATTCTAAACCTAGAAAACTTAAGGAAGAGGTTGAGAGATGACCAAAGGCAGAAAGTGGTTTATCTGTGAGGAACAATGAAGCAGGTTAGTATTCTTCAGCTGATAAGAGATATGACAGTTATTTATGAAAACATGAATGATACATAGGATCTACTATTCACTGTGTTTTTCAATAAAAGAAACAGGAATCATCTAGTAAAACAAAAAATATCAGGTTCAAAAAGAAGAAAAGGAGTTTATTTTTCAGACACAAAACATACCTAAAGCTATGGAGTTCCTTGCTGTTAGATTTTATAGATGCTAATAGCTTACATGGATTACAAAACAGTTAAGGTAATGTTTCAAAAGCTCCTCAATGCAAGTTATGGTCATTCAAGAAGCCTTGGAATTTTACTTTTCCAGAGATCATAGAAATAATCTCTATATGGAACTATCACTACATGCTCTCTTTATACTTTCACTTTTCCCAACCATTCATAGCTGGCAAGTATCAAACACAGGCTCAATAGACCTTTGGATTTCTGTTAAAATGATTCTTATGTTATCATTTTTTTGGCATTCTCTAAGCCCCTCAAAACAAACATTTCTATCATTACATCCATTAATTTAATTAATGTAAGTAAAAGTAATAGTAATCAACATTTATATGCACAGGTACAGTCTGTTTAAGTCCAATGAATATAACTTCTCCTGGTCACTGTCAGCTATTTATAAATTTCTAAGCCATTTAATGCACAAAGAATTATCTTACACACGGCATTAAGGGAAAAACAATTCATGTTTAAAACGAAAATGTCAGACAGCAGAGGGGAGCACTCTCATTTTTGCCTAGCACCCAAATGCTGTGAAATGAATGAACATCAATTCATGTTGCAGATGGAATTCATTCTTATTTATAAAACAGTGCAAGCTGAAAAAGGACTTGCATTGATTCTTGTACCAATTTATTTCAGGAAAAAGTATTAAAATAATATAACAATTAAATATTGCTGTATTACTTGCAAAGATGGCAGATGTTTCCTTCTACCATTGGTTTGGGTTTATTTATTCCATGTTAACAGTGTATATGTCTCAAACAGTTGAGAGATTCAGTTCAGTTCTGATAAGCACAAAAGACTCATTTGCAGCCTGGTTGAATGTTTTTAGGCCCTAGACACTCTTGGTGTCTTGCTATTCCATTACTGATGTTAAAGAAAGTAGAGCCCTAAGTCTGGTAGAAGAGTTTGATATATCGTGAGACAAATTTCATGTAATTTCAGCAGCAGACAATTTCAGTTAATCAGGACCATCTACTTTATGATTCCCGAGTTTTTAATCTTTTTCATAACTATAGTGGGTTTTATCTTGCACAATGAAGGAAGTAGAAAGAACATGCAAAGATAAAAACACAGAAATAAATAAAACCTTCTGTTAAAATGTTTTGTTTCTGAGTAACAAGTATGTACAAGGTAAAGATATATTTTTTAATTAATTTTGAAAGTCTACCACTCCCTCATTCTTCAATACAGAAGAATGGTCACTGAGATATAAAAAGAAAAACAGTGGACTGTGAATTTTTTAAGTATTTTTTTTTTTTTATAAACAGTTTTGACAAATATAAAAAGATCAGCATATTTCAGTTATATTTTCTTGAGTATGCTTTCACTGTAATGTTTTGGGCTTAGTCACATAATGATGGTTTTATTGATTCCTCATGAAAGATTAGATTGCTGGAATAATTGTAGTTTCAACTGTATTATTTTAAGTCTTTTATTTAAAATATACTCAGGTTCTAGATGGTCTATAGTAGTATTATCAATGAAATTCTTAGAATACTAGGAAGAATTAGAAAAAGCACAAACTTAGATGTTTGTGATCTTGCATATTAATGAAATATCTGTAAGAATGATCTCTTTAAAAAAAAATGTTGGGTTCATATTAAAATAACATTGTCTTCATAACAAAAGTTCTCATGTCCCACCCTCATAGTCCATCTCTCAGTGAAATCCTATTAAGAAACTCTCAATACATCATACATAGACCATAAGTATAGCAAAAAACTGTCACTCTTTTTATTGTCTCTTCTGGGTTCAAGTCCTAGAATTGTTTTAGCTCTTTTTCAGCTGGTAATGGCATCCTGCTCAAGACTTTGAGAGATATTCTTGATCAGTCAAATCCTATGTCTGATGCCTGAGGTTATGCGTATTCTTTATTTCCATGGAAAATGGTTAGGAAGGTTCATTTACTGTATAAAGGACCTGTATTGTTTTTTCAAATAGCAAGATATGATATTACAATGGTGTTCAAAGCTTTCTGAAGCCTTATCCCTTTCCTCATTAAATTTGAGCCATTCTTTACTATAGCATTCAGAGTCTTAAAGGGAGGCCATATGATGTCTCCAGGGAAGCTAGATGAACTGTTGCAGAAGGCTATGGAACACATACTTTTCAGGCTGCAACATAATGCAATTTTGTATAGCATATCATCTTTCATAAAATACTTTCTAAAACATGACAATAGAACACCTGATTTCACCAATTCAGCTTCTGTCACCATAACATTTATAGCAGTGAAACTGTTCTTATTTTCCTCCATGCAAATTTTGAAGGAAAGGAAAATTCAGTTAATTTATTTAAGAGAAAATAATGAAATCTTGACATGCTTTTCTCAGACAAACACTTAAGATATTTTTCTTTAAATATCCTTTGTTTTCGAAATTCTAAGTGGTAGAGGAAAAATAGCCAGATCCTTATTTCCTTGAAACCTTTTGAAAAGGTGTTTCACAGCTTATTTCTGCTAATCTTATACCCTATGAACTGCTCCTTACTTTCGTGCTAATTACTTATCTTACACATTTTTCACAGCTCTTTTTTTCTTGGCAACGTGTCAGAGTCGGCACTATAAAGGGAATGGCATCATCTTATGAGGGAGACGTTCTTATCTATTAAAGTCAAAACCTGAATTTTACTTTCTCAGACACCCACTGCTATGCAAGCTGTTGTCCAAAGCTTGACTGTCTATAAACTGCTTTCCTCTTCTCTTGGTCATTTACTGATATTGGCTACAAACTGAATAGATGTTTTCAAATGCAGGAGGAATCTACTAACATACAATGCTAGCATAAAGGAAAATATGAAACATTAATACAAAACGTTTCTTCCAAACTTATTTTTGTCAAACCCCAATACTCTTGTGGAAGGCTTTGTTCAATTTTTGATTAAACAGATGGACAAGGAACACTGGGGAGCAGAGACCACTAATACACATCTGTCATTGGGTGGGGTTCATGGTTTTTTGTTGCTATTTTTCAGGGACTGGGGAGTGGAACAGCATTTCCAGCCAGGAATGTGAAAATTGGCTCATTATAATTTATCCATAAAATATATGCTCTAAGCCACTAAACTGTAGACAGTTTGTTTTTTAATGTAAATCAAACCAAGCCAAATATATATTCCAGCATTAACAGGTGCTAATGTTTGGAATAGATATTTAGAAGACTTTATAATTCAGCTAAACAAAACTTGTTTGCTTTACAACAGAAAATGTTCCATCTTTCTTGACTGCACTTGCTTTTTTACTGAATAAAGAGTCATTGATCACTTTTGATACAAATATATCTTCTACAAGTATGAAACATAGGTAACTCAGCAATTAAACTGAGCAAGTCCAACTTGGTTGCCTTCAAAACCATTCATGTTCTCGGTGGGACTCCTATCTCTCCATCCCTTGTTTTCACACCATCCTGCTTTTCCAAGTGTGAGTAACCTTTCAGCAGAGAGACAGAACTGTAGTTACCTAGATAAGGCTAGCAGTAATGGATAATTACCGTATGGTGATGGTGTTCCTTTTAGATACAGCAGTTAGTGTGCATGTGCCATTTCATGCATGCATTTTGCACAGATTTAAACAGGTATAGTGATAACGTGCAACCTTTTTTAGTATAACTTCAGGGATCAGGTCTCAGAATTGTCTTAGCTCATTTTCAGCTGATAATAACATCTTACTCAAGGTTCCTTGACACTCCTGACCAGTCATGCTTGTGAATTTTCTCAGCTCATTCATTGCTTCTGTTGTAAATTTCTCAGTTTTCCTGGTTAGCTTTTAAAAATGCCTACCTCTTAATTTTACCAGACATGCAAGAAGCCTCTTCAAGATTGACCAAATGACATCTTGAGAACCTTAAATGTGTCTCTGGAAAGTATGAAATAAAGCATTAATAACCGTTTTAAACTGAGCAATAATGTGTTAAACTAAAGTCATAATTATGATGAGCATTAATACTTGACTGACTGCTGAAACAGTTTTCACTGTCTAAAAATTCACTATTTGAATTATCTGTTAACATCACAGTTAAGATAAATAGAAGTTAACAACTATAATTGATTTCTTGCAAATATAAATAATTTTTGCATTAAACAACTGCATCAATCAGTTTTACATGATTGGTGATCAACACAATTGCTTTGATACATTCACTGTCATATCTGTTTGAATGCAAAGAGCTGGAGCTACAAGTGAATAACTACACCAAGAGTGTCTTTGCTCCTTAAGTTGGTGGGTTTGCAGTCAAAGTATTCTCTTAAATACTTTACTACTGCTTTTATTTAAACACTATTACTACCCAAGCTTACCCAAGATCTGGAACCCGATGAATATATGCTTGCTTGGATTTTTAGTAGGACTGGCTTCTGCTCCTCTTTCACTGCATCTTCCCTCAGCACTCCTCCTTTTAGTCTCTGAACAAGATGGCCAAATAGAAATGAAAATAAGAACTCTGGAAAACAATGAAGAGTTTTGTTTTGTTGTGGCTTTTTTTTGTTTTAAACATGGAGCCCATAATTTGAAGTACATTATGGCGCAATATTATCGCACAGCTGGGAGCGAAAAAGCTTTTTTGTCCTAAATGAGTCCAAATGAGTTTGTGGAGACATTAACCTTTCAGGACTGATAACTGTATTAGGCAAGATGTCAATTGAAATATTTTCAATATATTATCAAGACAGAAAGGCAAAGTGCTGAATTAGTTGGTGGGTGTCTGTCTTTTGTCTGATGAAGTCAGAGATGAATTTTCAAGAGCCTTTTAAAGTCACAGCTAGCACAAACAAGAAACCTGAACCACACTACAAATGTTTATTTATATATATAGGTATTGAAATCACTGCCTAACAAACAGGGACATAGCTAAACAATATAGATGAGTCAATTTAGTAGCTTCCTGACATAAAAACCAGAGGTTTTTTTCTTCACAAGTTTCTCCTGTGCATCTCCAGAATTTCTGCAAGTTTCTGCCACCTACTACATGCCAACTCTGGCACTTCTTAAACTGACTGTTGAGGAATTGATCAAAAGGCAAGTAAATTCATCTTAGCAACACACAGAAAACTTTTTAATTGGAAAAGATCAGAGGATAAATAGAGCAATTGCTAAGGAAGAAACAGAAACACATGCTTTGCTTCTGTTGGAGGGAATCTTTGGTAGCAGCAAGCTAGTATCTGAGAATAGACTTATTAAGATTGCTCAGATGAACTCAGAATCTGACCTAGTAGATGTATTGCAGTGCAGAAGTATCTAGTATATGTTTTAGATATGTGTAATAGAATGTGACTCACTCAGAGGAGAAACTGGCTACTCAAGAAGAATCCTAAAATGAACCATGAGCTTGCTGTATGTTTTACATAATTTTGAGTATTTAATTTTTCTTTCCAAATGTAGACAGGACAAAAGTTCGCAGAAAATGTTTTAGCACGAAGAAATCAGGTGAAATGAAATGACAGCATAGAAGGTGCCATACATGATGAGGATGTTTCAGCTTAGTCCAAGGTCCACCAGAAGAGGTTGAAGAAGTGTTTGGATGATTAAAGTGTCTGCATCAAACATTAGAAAACAGTCATTACCTCTACAAGTCTAGTAGGGGTAACTCCCGTTTTGATATATAGAGAAGTAGCATGTGTTAGCTCAGGACACTATTTAAATTATTGTGCAATGAACAGCTATACTTTATTTTTAACCTCTGTTTTTATATGTATGTATGCATAATATATATTTTTAATATGTGTTTGCATATATACACATACAAGAGAAAATGCTCTTCTATATATAATATTTATGCCTTCTGTGTAGATGGCACAATTCCTTTAGAGGCTATTTTTTCTAGTCTAATACCCTTTCCTTTCCATTCCACTGACTGCAGGTCTTCACTAAACCACAGCACTCCTTTCTAGCAGTGTAAATTCAAGAACAGTCATGAGATTACTACATGGCAGAAAACCTTCATTTTTCCACTTAAATCCAGTAGTTTAAAATTAGCAGCATCTAAATATTTGCTTGGAGCATTAATCTTGGTATGAACAATATATCCAATTAGGACAGCCAAAAGAGCTTTGAATTGTCATCCATTTTTTACACGTAAGTTGAGTGAGAATTAATATTAATTTCCTTTTTAAATATATGCAGTCTTTTTAGCAATTTGAGAATTTAGTTTCCAAATCTTTAATTGCTTGAAGCTAAGTGTGCCAGAGTATGTATTTATCAGGTTGTTCTTTGAAATGGTATCGAAAGACTTATGATGTAATTTTGCTTGCCCTTAAAATAATGTGTATCAGGACTGATTCTGCTGAAACAAAAGAAGAATAGTAGTATAAACTTGTTGCAAGATAATTCAGTTCCTTTGAAATCATTCTACTTGAATTTCCTTCATGTGAACTAGGTCCTGAATTTTCTTCTTTACCAAGATTTTTTCATCACTGTATGAAGCAATTTCTAGAACTTCAGAAAAAATAGAAGATGCATATGTTTGATTTAGCACTTAGTGGCAGGCTGAATATCTCTGTTGACTCATAATTCACTGAAATGTGCACATTATTCTGACCAACAAACATAAATAAATAAGAGAAGCAGTGTTAAAGAGCCAAGTACTTCAAGTAAGTACTTGAGGTCTGATTTTCTACCTCCATTTAGAAGGACAAAGAATGTTACAATCACGTTCCAGATTAATCTGTCTTCGATTTTCCAATGGTATTGAAAATTGAAAAAGGTGGCAAATTTATTCAAATACATATGTGTCTATGAACAAACACATTTAGACACAACAAATTATACTATAAGAAGATAATACATACCTACAACCCTCACAAGGGGTCAGAACATTGTTTTACCCCATGAAGATCACATCACATCATATCACATAATGTTTTGACAGGATCTAAAGACAAAAAAATTGACCTAGAATTGATATGAACAAGACCACATTTTTTAATCTGGCAAAAGCCTAGGACATACCACATAGTTGAATGTTGTAATTGTGGATAATGACTAAAAGAAGGAAATAGACAAGCAAGCCAAATACCAAAACACCAATAAAATTGAGTTTTCATGTGCATTATTTCAAACTATGTTGTTTATTTTGACACATTGTAGTTCAGGAGTGGATTCTATACACTTTGGCCCTTTTAATATAGAGGGAGGAAAAGACTGGAAAAATAGCATGCATTTAAGTACTAAATGGATTATCCAGGTAGTGAAAACTTTTTGCTGTCAACCTCACTGAGAAAACATACAACCCCTCTCAAATACCTGTTTACCTGTTCTTCACAAAAAGACATCAAGTGGGGAAACTAAAAGATAACAACTAATTACAGTACCATTGATGATCAATGTAAGTTCCATGTTAAGAGAAAAAAAAAAAAAGAGAGGGAAGGAAAAGCCACTAGTTTTTCATTTAAGAGACAGAATATAAATACGACAATCTCAACACAAATAAAAGCGCTCTCCATGTTTTTCCACCCTTCCAGAGACATTTACTTTAGAGTGAAGGTCATAATTTCTCTTTTCTCCCTGCTTCCATTCTATGCTCCCTACATCAGCTAGTAGAGAAGGAGCAAGCTCACAGAATTGATTAGTTAGCCACATACTCATGGGGTAGCTCCAGGTGACATTATACACACTGCAGGAATACAGATATCTTAAGGCAGTTCTGCACCAGTTCTGTCACAATAAGATAAATGTAACAGTAATGTCCCTAGGGTTTGTATGTATTTCATGGTACTCAAATGATTAATATCAGTTGATTAGCTAGCACAAAGCATTCTACATAAAATGTAAGAGAACAAGTAGGCTGAGCTTGTACCTTACTTAGGATCTCTACTAGAGACTTTGCGTTTGTCTAGTTTGGAGAAAAGAAGGCTGAGGGCTGACCTCATTGCTCTCTACAGTTTACTAAGGACAGGAAGTGGAGAGGGAGGTGCTGATCTTTTCTCCCCAGTGATAGGATGTGTGAGAATAGTTCAAAGCTGAGCCAGGGGAGGTTTAGACTGAACACTGGGAAGCATTTCTTTACCAAGAGTGTGGTCAAACACTGGAACAGGCTTCCTAGAGAGGTGGTTGATTAGTGTTTAAGAGGCATTCGGACAATGCCCTAAATAATATACTTTAACATTTGGTCAGCCCTAAGGTGGTCAGGCAGTTGGACCAGATCATTGTTGTAGGTCCCTTCCAACATAAATTACTCTAGTCTAGTCTAGTCTAGTCTAGTCTGCTAGTCCAGTTTTCACATTCTGTGTTTCATGCTCCCCTTTACTATTGAAATTTAGAGGGATTCTAATCATAGGTCTTTACATTTTATGAAGTAAGACAACTACCAATTACTTCATGGCTGTGAAACATTTTTGGGTACTGCATGTCAATTCATTGCCCATAAGTTAGAAGTTAAAAATATTAAAATGCATTATTATTTTATGAATTATTTTAAAACACTTTAAAGAAAGATACATGCTATACCATTTCTTATTCTGAGATATTACTTGTAATAGTTTTCTGTTTAGACATGCATATCTTTGGCATCCCCAATGAATATTACTTTATTGTTATAGCTGTATAACAATGCGCTATCAAAAGTTAATGTAAAATTGAAACTCTGAGGGGCCATATAAGTAAACCTATCTAATCACAGACTGTAAGAGTTTTTGTACTTATTGAAGTGAATTGGTAGTGACCTATTTACAATCATGCAGTAATTACTTCTGATGATAGTTCCAGTCTATTTAAAATGCTGCTTCTTTTCCAGGTATTTTTGTCTATAACATGGAGAATTATTAAATCACATCTAACACTGTCAGAATCCTTAATATAATTACTGAGCCTCAATATTCATTGCAGATTATCTGCCTTTTTAATTACAGATGAATAATTTTCTTTTGTAATTTATCTATAAATTAAAAGCATATTTTTGAAGAAGAACAATGAAACAAACTCTGCAGTATCTTTTCCAAAGATCAGTTTTCATTAGTTTTACATACTAATATATAAACTACATTTTCTAGGAAGAAATATTATACATGTTACTCAAGCAAAACAGTTTATACTAAAGATGATTCTGCACTGTAATCTACAAAAAGTGAATTTAAAGTGGATTATTTATTCCTGGTCAGATGGATCCCATAAAAATAAAGATACTATGTAAATAAATACAAGGTCGACATGTGAAAAATGCAATGAAAGTTATTACTGATTTTCTTCTCATTCTTGTTGAGCAAATTTATTATCCTTATTATCCTAGTACTGAAGATAGGTCACTAAATTAAATAGGTCATAGTAAGGGCAACTTTTAAGAAATAGTAAAAGAAGTTTGTTTTGAGTCTTTTGGTTTTTTGTTCATTTGTTTGTTTTTCACATTAAAGAAAAAGAATACACAAAACTATTGTAAGAGGAATGTAGGATTTAAAAAAAAAAAAAAGAAGAAAATGTGATCAACTTTCCTTTGCACAGACTTGCTGAAGATTTAAATTTTCATTTGAAGGAAACTTAAAACTCCAGTTAAGGGAAATTAAGAAATACGGAAAGAAAAATAAAGAATATGCTTTGTCTCCGTTTAAGGGTCAGAATGAGAGAGAGCAGGATTTTCTCTCTATTGCCCCTACCCCTGCCAGGGGGAGGATTAAGAAAAAGGGAATCGAGAGAGAATAAAAAAAAAAAAATGCACCTCACAAGGTTGGAAGTTAAAACTGTAACAAGTTTAATGAAAACAACAGGGGAAAGGAAAAGGGAATTAATAAGGGACAAAGGATATTTATATACAAAATCCGATCCCAGTTGTCCTGAGTGGAAATGTCCAAGCAGTGCCTCGTGGCCGCTGCGACTGCTGTGACTCGTCACCAGGGACCGCAGTGGTGCCGGGAGCAGATGGTGGTGGATGCTGCCGAGCACATGGAGGTAGGTCCAGCCGTCCCGAGATGCGACAGGAAGCAGCCCAGGAAAGCCAGGAAAAGCCCTCGAAAACCTCGGTTTTTTATAGACTGTGGCCGGAAAGGCGAGGGAACAGTACTGATCTCTGACCCTCCAGGGTCCTACAGACACCACCTGTCCTTCCCTCTCAGGCTGGTAACCCTTAAACCGTAACATGGTTCTTGCTGAATTTTTTGAATTTTAAAATCCTTTCTGGAACTCATTTGCAAGTGTTTAAGACATCTTAAGAACTGAGTATTTTGTCTTAATACTTTGAAATATAGGTTTTAAACGCTGATATTTTTGATACATGCAAATGAACTTTAATTTTTAGTATTAGCACAGAATTTGTATCTCAATATTTACAAAATGTTCCATTCTTCTAATTAACAAGGTACTGAAAGTTGGCAAGAATATAATTACAGTGAAACATTTACACTGGCTTCAACCTCTCATGTTTCAGAAAATTAAGGAAGTTTTTGAGCTATGAAAAAATTAAAAGTCACTTGAAAAAATGAGATTATATAGGACAGTACAGTTAGAGTGTATGCACACAGAAGTTGTATTCTTGAAGATTCAGAGTTTAAGTCCCTTAGCTATTGTCCACTTAATGACAATAAACATAAATATGCAAACATATTTTCAGGATTTCATGCATCAGTTAATTGATATTAGCTTGTTTTTTTGAACATATCTTGAAATAATTAGGTTTTCTTATGCTGTAGGTCTAAGTGCATCACTCTACATGAAATTGGGAAAAACAGAACTAATATAATTTACAAAGCCCTAAGGATGCACTAATCAACATTTCATTTGTTTGTTATTACTAACTATTGCCTAATTTTGTAAGAAAACAACATTTTTATGTATGTATACCTACATATATACATAGGCACAGAAGCAAGGCTCTTATGACTAGTGACTACCAAATCAGCTGCCCAATTTCTGCTACATCTGCAGAATGCAAATTGTTTCAAAAGATAATGTTTTAATAGCCTTCATGAAGATAAATATCCAGGTAGAAAAGAAAAAACACATATATATTTATCTTCCAATCTGCAGAAATACACCAGTAAATCCAGACAGCTTGAATACTTAAATCCCACAGAAAAATGGTTTCAGTAGTTCTACTGTTTGTAGAAATTTACTGTTTTAATTTACATGTCATAAAGTAAAAAGGGTTTACCCATTAGTCAGAAAGTGTATATATCTATAAAACTGTAAAACTTTATTTAGCACAATATTGTCATAGACATATAAGGTCAATAATTCACAATTTAGTGATGTATTGTGTTTTCTGTGAGGGGTTTTGGATTTGCTTCTGGTAGTTGGGAAGGGCTATGGAGATAGCCCTGTAAGAAACTACCTTAAAAGCTCCCTGGCTTCAATGTTGAACCCACCTCTGGCCAGGGCCAAATCAATCAATGCCCTTGCGAATTATTTTATTGTAAGGGGTGTGCAGCGCACCCCGAGCTCTCTTACACCAGCCCCATCTAGTGCAGCCCCATCTGCGGGAGGCACGGGCACGGGCACGGGCACCAGCCAGGCTGGGTCTGCTTGGCCCCAACTTAATCTCAAGTACCACTGCAGCTCCAGTCTGAGAGAGCCAGGTACTCTTCATAATCTTCAGAAGGTACCTGCAGCGGAGAAAGGAGAGGGACCTGAGGAGAACAACTTTATAAAACACCAAGGTCGCTTGAAGGAAGAAAGGAAAGAGAGGAGGAGGAGGAGCTGCGCGGAGCCAAGGTTGCCCCTGCAACCCATAGAGAGAGAGCAGGTTGACCCGTCTGCAGCCTGTGGTAGTTCACCAGTGGTGCAGATCCACACGAGCAGGCAGCTGCCTGTGAAGAAGCTGTGAGTCTGAGCAGTGTGTGCTGGAGCAGTTCATGTGCGAGGGAACTGCGACCGTGGACAGATCCAGATTGGAGCTTTGTGGAGTTGGGCTGTAACAGCTTTGTGCGTGAGGGAACTGCAGCTGTGGACAGACTCACATTTGGACTTTTAAGGAGGACTTTTCTCCTGTGTGAAGGATGCCATGTGGAAGCAGAGGGATGCCGGGAGAAGTCCTCCCCTATCTCTGAAGAGAAAGGAGCTACAGAGACCACATTGTATGAACTGACTGCACCCCCCATTCCCATACCCTCTACTCCCCTGGGCAAGAGGTGGGGGAGGTAAAGAAACCGGGAACAAAGCTGAGCCCAGGAAGAAAGTAGAGATTGGAGAAATGTGTTTGATTTTAAGATCTAGTTTTATTTCTCACTGTTCTACTTTGATGTTCCTGGTAACAAAATTGTTTTGGGATTTTTTTTCTCCCTTTGATGAGTCTGTCTTTTGCCTGTGATCATTTAAGTGGTGAGAAGCCCTCCCAGTTTTCATTTCGTCTAGCTTCTTTTTTTGGGGCGTCATGGTGCTCAGTTGCGCACTGGTCCTAAACCACGACAAGTGAGAATGGGTGACATTTTCCTATAAGATTTTCTTCTCATTTGCTTTGTTTTTAAGAGACAATTGTTTGTAGCTGCTCAAAGGTTCTGAGTGTTAATAAAAGTTCCAGTTAAAAGGAATTAATGGGAAGAATTCTACAGCTTGGTAAATACAACTACAATCCATTAAATAGGTATGCAAATGTTTTCACTGATTAACCAATTTAGATGTGAAGTATATTTACCTAAGCATAACATACATCTTTATACAGCTTTTAATTTGTGTTGGATAGTAGGAATTCTTTCTAACTGTTCTTCATATTACATAAAAATGTATGTTTGCTGTTTTTATTGACCAATATTTCCTTTTTATTTTAACATTACAATAACTGTATTGTGTATATAAGATACTAGGGTTGTATATTAAAATGACATCTTTATACACTTACATTAATATTAAATTGTTTAATGATTATTGCTATATTAATAACATATATAGATAATCTCCCTAATGTTTATTGTAATATTAATAATATGTATACAATGTTTCTGTAATGCTTACTGCATTTTATTGAGATATATAGAAGATGCTTATAAGACGGAAGAGTATTAAATGCTCTTCTGACTACAGAATAAGCTGTTACAATGCATACTGTAAGGCATAGTAGAGAGCTATCAATGACTGTGTAATAAAGGAGAGCTATATAGCATCCTTATAGATGCTGAATATTTGTACTGCAAGGTAGCTTAGATTATTAATTTAAAAATAATTTCCTTTAAAAGTATCCATGTTTTATTCATAATAAACATAAAATACTGTAATTTTTTTCCAGGCTCAAATGTAGCACTAATTTTTTTTCTATGAAGAAGTAATGACAGAATATGTTTTGAGGAAAAAAAAAACCACAAAACCCAGGAATTTGAAAACAACACTCATGAAGAGCAGCAAACATGAAGAAAATAAAACAATCCAAAACACCGTCCCACAGATTCTAGTTATTTAGTAAGAGCAATCTAAAAATAAAATGTTGAAATTAATATTTTATAATTTATAATAATATATTGTATTAAAATAATAATATTTTCTTAAACTTCAGACTCAAGCTTTCCAATAATGAAATCAAAATATGTCTTTACTAATGTTATGTGTACTGTGGAAGTTTTTAAAGGCTTCTACCAGATCTACAGTGTCTACAGTACAGAAATTATTAGTAAAATTGTTATGAAAAAGAGAGTATAGACAGAAAAAAATAGCTGGTGAATGTGTAAAATGTAAATCTTTAAACAAATTAGCATTTTTCAAGAAGTTCACAATTGAATTTTGCAGATCTAGAGGAAAGAGCACAGGTAATAATTCCCCTAAGAGTAGCACAAAACATTCATCTAGAAATGTAACTGAGATATTCAGAGCTTTCTAAAGTATCTCATTCATGAGTATGTCTTCTTCACAAACATATAAGTGGTTTAGTTTGACTTCATCCTAATTATGAACGGAAACTGTGTAGCAAATAAAAGGACAAACAATCTATTAATTTGGCCAAAAAGTAATTGCAGGGGTTTTTTAATAGATGGACATACATGTCTTGAAATGTAGTTCACTTCTTTTTAAACCACAAATTCATCATGTAACTTGACAATTGACAGTTCAAGTTTGTTTTACACAAAGAAAGCTCACAATTTTGTTAACAATTATTTATTTGGTGTCAATTTCAAAGTGGAAAATCAAAAGGAACATTTTTGTCATATTTTGCTGTATTACTTCTAAAAAGGAATAAATATGCAAGCTCATAAAAAGTCATGTGGTGTGTATGGTGAAGATGCTTTAAAACTACCATGGTGTCAGAATTGCTTTACTAAATTGCAGGAGATTTTGATGTTAAAGATCATGCTTAGGAAAGGCAATCAAAGTTGATAACGACAAAATAAAGGCATTGATTGACTCCAGTTGGTGTTAAATTACTTGAGAGATTGCTGATAACATATTGAAATCAAACACTGAAAAACATTTTAAACAACTTGTATACATTAGGAAGCTTGATATTTGGGTACCGTATGAGCTCAAATAATTTATCTCACTAAACTCATTGACTCCTGCAGTTCTCTCTTGAAATGTGAAGAAAATTATCCATTTTTAGAATCATAGAATGTTTTTGGTCAGTAAATACCTATTTTTGAAACATATGACATCAGGCCATGACAAATGGATCATCTACAAACAGTGATGAATTAAAAAGATCATGGAGCAAGCATTACGAACCAGCTCAAAGCACTTGAAAAGCAGATATTCACCAAAGGAAGGTCATGCTGTCAGTCTGGTGGGATTTCAAAGGTATTGTGTATTTTACATTGCTTCCAAGGATCCAAAGCATTAACTCAGACATGTACTGTCATCAATTTGGTAAATTAAATGATGCCATCAAAGAGAAGTGTCCAGAACTGGTGAATCACAAAGATGTTGTGTCTCTCCATGATAACTAGACCACATACAAGTTTGGTCACTCATCTACAATTGTTGCAGTTTGGATGGGATGTGTTACCACATCTACCATATTTGCCAGACCTGGAACCACCAAACTGCCATTTGTTTTAGTCTTTACAAAATGCCTTGAATGCTAAAACTTTCACTGCTGATGAGGATATCAAATTGTTCTTGGAACTGCTTTTTGCTGGAAAAGATAAGAACTTTTTTGAACGTGGAATCATGAATTGCCTGAAAGATGACAAAAGGTAATTGAACAAAATGGACACTATACTGTTTATTAAAGTTTTTGTTTCCCATGAAAAATTTGCCTTTCATTTATCCAGAAATAAGCACCATTACTTTTTGGACAACCCAATATAACCTCAATTTTGTGTTTCCTAGCTCTTTTGCCTTAGAACTAGTCCTATAATATTTATGCCCCATGTTTGGCTAAAAGTATCTCCATTCTCCCAAAGCTCTTCTAAATCCTCTGGGAAGACAAGAAGTGATGGAAACTGTTGTTCACCCAGTTATGACAAATATCTGGCTATTTGTAATAATTTCCCAGATGTTTTTGTTTCCTTTGCAGGGACAATAAAACAAACTGAAATTATTATTTTGGCATTCATATTGAGGGATCAATGCATTATTGAAATTAAAAGCAGTGTTACTGAAAAAGTTTTTCATATAAATTCTTTCAAGTAATGAGGACCATTAAAGAGAAGAATTTACTGTCACAGCAGAAATGTGAAGTAATCTGAATGTAATGGAGCTGGACTAAAGTAGAAAACAGATTTAGACATATCATATTTAAGTTCAGGCATAAATGCTTTGCAGAATAAGAAGTGCTCTGGTTTCCAATTTAGCTGTAAAACCTATTCTTTAAATATTGAATGTTATTATAGTAAAGATATTTTAAAATGTAAAGGATGATAGAGAAAAAAGTAAATAAAATTAATTAACATACCAAAATCAAGCCTGGGATATACTATAAAGCTTTAGTATAAATCATGTATGAATTATAAACTTTTAAAAGGCATGTACCATATCTCATTATTTTTCCAGAAGAATGCGTAGTTTCCTATGGTATTTTTCCTTTACAGCCTGGTTTTACTGTGTTCAGAATAGAATCAAATAAGTAAGGGGCATTCACAGATTACAGTGAAAGCTATAAAGGGATAGGGCAAAAGAAATAAAATGAAAACAGCAAGGTTTTCAAACTACAAAGATTTTTGACAGAGGCTACATTGAAGAAACAAATCATGAACATGATAAACTAACATTAGTATCCTCAAAGTACACAATATTACCACTTGAGATTATAAAATTACCTGGACGTTTCTATCAATGATATTTAAAATAATTTTCAAAAGGAAATTTTAAGACTTTAGCAAAGGCCCATGATTCTCTCCATAGAAATAAGCATTCTGTTAAAACAGCAAACTGATTTGCATTAAACATTTACTTTTTAAAGAAGGATGAGAGAACCTTGTTGTTGGTGAAGAACTTTGTTTTAATACCTTTCATATTTAGAGAAGGATTTTGTTTCACTCAAAGTCTCTAATAGGTATTTATTTTAATGGTGATATATTTAATATTTTGCTAATTTACAATACAATAACCTCCATGGTATTTATTTCTTTAAAGAGAAATCTTTAATGCATTTGTATAAAATAAGGAAACATGTCACACAGGTACAATGATAATAAGGAAAGAAGTTTACTGTATAGTTCTTTCTCCATTAATAGCCTTCAGTCTCTAATCTTTCAGAGAAGCTGTCATTCTCCCAACAAAATACTTGTTGTCAGTCGTCAGCCTCTGCTCCAATTTTTGTGAGGACTTTCTCATACTGTAGGTTATTTTAAAAAGACTGTTAAACTGATTAGGTATGAAGACAAGGTATTTTCTTTTTATTTATCAGTGTGATACACCTTATATGGTCTACATAAATGATTAAAGTCTATTTCAGAAGGACCTGTATGTGATATCTGAAGGAATATCCCTACTATATCATATTGCAAGAAGTAAATAAGGTGACAGAGCACTGGAACAGACTGCTCAGAGAGGTTGTGGAGTCTCCTTCTCTGGAGACATTTAAAACCCGCCTGGACATGTTCCTGTGTGACCTAGTCTACGTGATCCTGCTCTGGCAGTGGGGTTGAACAGATGATCTTTTGAGGTTCGTTCCAACTACAAACATTCCGTGATTCTGTGAAAATATTCACATTTTTAAGTCTCCTTCTTTCAGTTATTGCAGTAAATTAAAAGGGCTAGTAAGGCATGAAGATTAAGATTCATGCTTATTGCCCTTTTTGGATCTATATTTTCATTTTGGAAGCTGCCTGAGGATTTACCTGCTCCATAAGTGCATCCCAAGATGAGTGTTTACAGGAGCCTTTCAATCTCCCTGAGGGGATAGCAGATACTGCCATAGGACTGAGTAACATTTAGATGCAATTGTTGTAATACATAATTTGAAGCTTCCAAGACAAAATTTAGTTTATTTTTTAGCTTAAAGCATAGATTTAATTCAATCCCCTTCCTTGTGACAATGGGACAATACTGTATCTTGGAACTATAGCAAGTACTCAACATTGAGTGTATTTTCTCAAAATGTATTTAAAAATAAAGTCTTCATAAATGCAGAAGTACAAAAAAACCCCACTTCTTAAATACAGAATGGAAAACTCATTTTGAAATAACGGGCCGAGTTACTAGCTGAAAACTGTCTGTTTAGCTGCCTAACCTAGGAATTGTGATACTTAAATCATAGGCTTCACACATATCTTCATCATGGTGGTTCAGGTCTGTTAAGCTAAGACTCTCTAGTACTCTTTAGTTCCCTGTATAGGCAATGGCAGGAGACATATGTCTCTAAGAATTGATCCTGTGTCTAATCGATAGATAATGGTGGAGGTGCTCACCAAGCCCCTTTCCATCCTTTATCAGCAGTCCTAGCTGACTGGAGAAGTTCGACTTGACTGGAGGTTGACAAATGTGACACCCATTTACAAGAAGAGCTGGAGGGAGGAACTGCAGGCCTGTCAGTCTGACCTCAGTGCTAGTGAAGGTCATGGAACAAATCATCTTGAGTGCCATCACCTGGCATGTCCAGGACAACCAGAAGATCAGGCCTAGTCTACATGGGTTTATTAAAGGCAGGTCCTTCTTGACTAACCTGATCTCCTTTTATGTCAAGGTGACCTGCTTAGTGAATGAGGGGAAGGTTGTGTATGTAGTGTACATAGACTTCAGTAAAGCCTTTGGCACCATTTCCCACAGCATTCTGCTGGAGAAACTGGATGCCCATGACCTGGACAGGTGTACTCTTTGCTGGGTAAAAAACTATCACAATGGCCAGGCCCAAAGTGTGGCAGTGAACGGAATTAAATCCAGTTGGAGGCTAGTGACAGGTGGTGGTCCCCAGGGCTCAGTGTTAGGTCCAGTTCTGTTTAACATCTTTATAAACAACCTGGATGAGGGGATTGAGTATACTTTCAGTAAGTTTGCAGATGACACTAAGCTGGGTGGAAGTGTTGATCTGCTTGAGGGTAGGAAGGCTCTACAGAAGGACCTGGATAGACTGGATCAATGGGCTGAAACCAGTTGTATGAGCTTCAACAAGGCCAAGTGCCGAGTCCTGCACTTGGTGACTTTTCCCCCTCACACCCCATTTTGTTTGTTCTGCTTTCTTCTGTTCTCTCTGTTATCTTTCTTTCTCTTTTGTCTCATTCTCTCTTCTTAAAGCCTTGGCCAGGGTATGGGTATTTGCTATCATATGTCTTATAGTCTGATATTTAGCTAAAATAATGGTAGTTGATATATCTTGTGCCAAGACTCTTGTAGACTGTACTTGCCAATAATCAGTAAAGGGCATTTTTTTAAACTTGTGTCTTGAATTCTGACCCAGTACAACTTGGTCTCTCCACAGCAGCAGGATGAGGAATTTTTGTTTGGTTTTGAACTCCTGAAGCAGGCTGCCTTCTTGCATTCCGACCCCAAGATATCGCACAACTTGGTCTGTCCGCAGTAGCGGGATGAGACAACTGTTGCCTGCAAGCATTATCAGGCAAATAGATAAGCTTGAATGGAAACCTAAGTCAGGCTTTCACAAGTAATCCTTGTATTCACATGGGATCTGGAACATCACATCAAATTCTAGAAGTGAGGAAGAGGAACAGAAAACCTTCTTGTGATTTCATTGCTTGTCTAGAAAATAAAAGTGAACCTGAATGGGGTTTCGAACAGTCAGGAATGAGATCCCTTCTCCGCCCTGTCTGGTGAAACTTGATCATAGTGCAAATAGAAAAGTAAGTTTTATGTGGTTTGGAAATAAGTTTTGTTTGTAACCACTGCTGAAGATGGTTGCCTTGAGGGAAATACCTAGATTTTAGTCACTGATAAAAAAATGATGGTAAATAACTACCACAATGTTTTACTTAGTCCACATAACTGTTATGTTATGAGATTAGCGATAGTGACAAGAGGGTTGAATGGCTATGGGTGAGAATCAAGGGGAAGGCCA
>NW_010164329.1:4016-4639 GCF_000695765.1 Mesitornis unicolor | reverse complement strand
AGGGAAAGCAGCTGGTGGGGATCAAAGGGAAACTGGAGGCAACTTATCTGTAAATCAACCAAAACACTCTCTGGAACATGGAAATATTTGGTTTAAGCGAGCCGCCCTGCGACACAGGGGTAGCTGTATTTGGGAGCTTGGTCGCTGCTTTCCCACACCAGCCGTGCTGTGCTGCAGGGACGACGGCCCCATGTCCCAGCCCAGTGACCACCCGAGCGCTGCGTTTGTCCCACAGCCTTTGCCAGGCTTCATCAGCATTTACAAACATCCCTCTGTTGGCAAACAGAGGAGGAAAGCAAGCACTTTTTCCCCTTTGTCACTGATCAGCCTTGTGTTTATTTCATGCAGCAGTCTCCTGAACAGAAATTTGAGGGGTTCCCGGGCAGGAAAACCATCCCAGTGCTCACTGTGTTTTGGAGCTGCTCCTTTCCGCCTCATCAGACCTGGCTGCTTCTCCCTCCCATCTGTTTGCTCCACCTTGAGCAAACTTCGTTCTGTTCCCTCCCGCCCTTTGCCATTGCCCTGCTCCCTGCGCCGCTGCTGTCCTCGCTCCTCAGCTGCCCTCATCCCTGGGTTATGGGGCTGGGGGGCTGCCTGCATTTCCCAACATCACTGAATCCTGA
>NW_010164329.1:1222-3751 GCF_000695765.1 Mesitornis unicolor | reverse complement strand
CGCTCGCGATTGGTGTTGGTCAGCGTGGTGCAGGGAGGTGGCAAGGGCAGCTGGGGCCCGGGGCTGCCCGGTGCTGTCAGCCTCGCGTGCGCCAGCTGCGGCCTTCGCTGCTATTTTGGCAGAGCTATTTGGATGGAATGTGTGGTGACAGGAGCTGTCGCATCCCCGGGCAAGGACAGGCGCCAGGGGTGCTAAGCAGATCGGCCCCCAGTGTCCAGGTTCCTGCTGTGCCCTGGCAGGCAGGGGCAGAGCCCGAGATGAGGAGAGAAATCACGTCTTTTCTGCCTTGAATTCCAGGGAATTTGCTATAGTGGCTGTGCATCAGTGGTTTGTATCTGCACTGTGGCTCTGCCGAGGTCAGGAGAAGCCAAAGCAATGCAGGGACTTTGTCACTGAGATCCCAGACCGAAGGAAGCCCCAGAGCCCCAGGCTCCATCCCCAAGGGCCAGAGATGCTCTGCAACCCTTGGAAATCCCATCCTGGAGTGCCCTCTAGTGAGAGCACCGCCCGGGATGCTCCGGGATGCTGCTGCACCCCCGTGATGCTCCGGGATGCTTTGCTATGCCCAAGTGATGCTCTGAGATGCTCTGGGATGTCCCCATGCCCAGGACTCGCTGCCACCACCGCCCCTGGCAGGGACAGACCCCGAGGCCAGCGCTGCCTCTGTCCCCATGGCCTTGGTTTTCTGCTTGCCCATTGCTCGCCCTTCCCTAGGGCCCAAGTCCCTCTGCAGTTCGTGCTGTCAGGGCCGAGCTCGGGGAAGGTGCCATGAAACCACCTCTCTCCCCAGCATTTGCTGCACGCCGTTTGCTGTGCATAAGCCTTCGTGTGCGCAGATCTTTTAATTCCCAAAGTTGTCATTTTTCACAATGCAGCGGCAGAGAATAATTTACCTTTTACTGACATATGGGCCTGCTTTAAGCTGAGGAAAACATGATGAATGGAACAGGGCGGCGTAAAAGACAACCACAGAAAAATGCTCTCATGAAGCACCTCGCACGCTCTTTTCTGGAGGAGATAAATGTGTGGATAAAGTGCTTATTACAAGCTCTTAAGAAGACTTACGTGGCAGCAAAATATGGATTCGTGTTTTGTTGGTGTGTTGATCTCCCCAGGCTGCTGAAAAGCTCCTTTTACTGGGACTGGCTGGGGGGATCCCAGCCCTGGTCCATGCAGGGGACAGCAAAAGGCCCTGCTGTGGAGGAGCAGGGCAGCAGGAGAGGAGAAGAATAATGAAACCCCACAAAATGCCCATTTCTGAGCTAGAAATGGGAGCGCTGTCTTGCTGGGCTGTGCCCAGAAAAGCCGGCTGCCAGAAATAGCTGTTCTTCCGTCTGATGAGAGGGCCAGGAATGGGAACTCCGGGTGCACGCCTGCCTCTGACCCGCAGCTCTGCTGCCTCAAATGCAGCGGCCGTGGCTGCGTGGTACCGGTTCTGCAGCCTGCGGTTCCCACACCCCAACCCCCTGGGACCGAGATGTGGTCACGGGGAGAATTCAGCATGGGGCGTTTTGGGGATGTGAGGCCAGGCAGGAAAAACAGATTTAGATAGGATGGGCTGGACATTGATGGGCTGTACATTGATATATAGTCTGTACGTCCATACCTAGGCTGTACATCAGTATATGGGCTGGATATCGATGGGCTGTACATCGGTATATAGTCTGTACATCCATACCCAGGCTGTACACTGATCTATAGGCTGTACATCAATATATAGGCTGGATATTGATGGGCTGTACAATGGTATATAGTCTGTACGTCCATACCTAGGCTGTACATCAATATATAGGCTGGATATTGATGGGCTGTACATTGATCTATAGGCTGTACATCCATACCCAGGCCATACATCGATCTATAGGCTGTACAGCTATATATAGGCTGGATGTTGATGGGCTCTACATCGATAGATAGCCTGTACATTCATACCCAGGCTGCACATCCATACCTATCCCTGAGCCACCACATGTGTGCAGTGCCTGGCACAGCAGAGCGACAGCAGTGCCAAGGGCAGCCTGTGCAGTTGCGTGCGGGCTGCAGCTCCCTGCGGGGCTGGGAACGGCTGGCAGGGTTTTGGAGCAGGTCAGCTCTGCAGAGATGTCTGCTGGCCGTGCCAAGCAGCCTCTGGCAGCCAGAGCCACCGGTGCGACCGACACAGCCAGGTTATCTCCTCAGCGCCTGGTCTGCAGCCAAGCCGCGCTGGCTGCCAAGATGGAAAATGCTGCTCGAGGCGTTTTCTTAACTGCTCATCCTAAACGGCGAGCGGGAGCAGCTCTGCCCTTGCCCTGCTCTGGTATCTCCCTGCCGTGGGGTTGGTGCCAGCGCGGTTCAGTGCTGCTGATCCCATCCTCTCCTTGCTCGGGGCGGTGGGTGGGCACAGGGAGGTCCTTGCTGTGCGTGCAGCCTCCACAGCAGGAGGATGCTGCTGGTTTCCTCCCCAACAAGTGAGGGGGGCTGTAGAAATGAGCCCATGCGTTGTCATCTGCAGCTCCTTCCCCGCTGCAGCACAGGCAGCTCCCCCTCGTC
>NW_010164329.1:389-1022 GCF_000695765.1 Mesitornis unicolor | reverse complement strand
AAATCATCACCGCTTCAGCTGGTGGGAACTTGGCTGCTGCTCACAGCAGATGTGGGCGGCAGGATGTGGAGGTTCTGCTTTTGCATCAGCCGCTTGGTTTTTGACTGAGCTTTGACAAGTGTCGCTTGGTCCCCTCTTGCTCGGTGTCCTCTGCGTGGCAGCAGGGAGGGTTGTGGGGCCCTTGTCCCCAGACCTTGGTGATGCTGAGGGCAGCGCTGTGCTGTGACCGAGCTGTTATCCTGGGGTCTGGACACGGGAGCTGCGTCTGCCCTGACCTGTGGTGGAACCAGAGGACTTTGGGGAAATTCTGGGGGATTGCGTAAGGGATTTCCTTTGAGAGAGGCCAGACTATAAAAGCGTGTGGCCGTGACACATATATTTAATAAGAACACCCACAGATGAAAGAAGCAGTTCCTGTAGGGAGTTTAATGGAGATGCTCCATGAGGAATGAGCCCTTTGAAGCGCCTGACGTGGCTGTGTTAGAGGTGACCAGACCAGATGGACAGGTCTGCTCCGGCCTGCGGCCTCTGCTCATGCGAAGGCATTCCCGGCGCTGGGAGCTGCTGGATGACTCAGAGGCTGTGGTCTGGGCCTGTTGCGCCGGCGCTGCGGGTGCTTCCCAGGGGCCAGCA
>NW_010164329.1:0-296 GCF_000695765.1 Mesitornis unicolor | reverse complement strand
GGGGTGCTGCGGCAGCACCGGTGCGGAGCCGGGAACGCCACTGCCGTGATGGATCCGCTGCCAGAGCCCCGGACGCTCCTCACGGCATCAGTGGCGTCGTGCTCCTCCAGCACCCGCGTGGGAGTAACGGGTTTGGGAACCCTCATTTGGGGAATGTTCCCAAGGGAGGCCGGCCTGGCGGTGCTCAGACTGCTGACTGTTATTTTTAAACAACAATAGTTTAATAAATACATAAACTTGCTGCCACGGAAGGATATAGCATCAGGCGGGGCTGCTGAAGTCGGTATTTCCTTGCA